>NC_089590.1:93932789-94232789 GCF_019320115.1 Miscanthus floridulus | reverse complement strand
TTCATTACATTGCATATCATGATAGGGACGTCGATGGATCACGGAGTCATCGGGAGTTGCTGGAGAAATGGTGCTTTTGGAGATCATGTCGCCATGATGGAAAGCTAATTTCTAATTATATTTTACCCAGGCAAGCCCCGATGCATAACCCCTACTTTCTGCAGTTTAAATTATATTTGTGCATTAAGTTTCAAGGAGTTGAATGAAACCACTTTCATATATATCTTTATCCTATGAGTCTTACTAGTATGACAGGATCATGTAGATTGCTATGCTACAGGACTTCGGTAGAAGTCAAGTGATTGCCTGTCACTCACGAGATATAGGAAATATGTTACTATATAATTATCACTTGGAATATATAAAATGGTGGAAAGGAAAATAGTGACTGGACAGGGATATGGTATGGGTATTGGTGGGTGTAAGAAGTTGTGTCGCCGCGGAGGCGGGTCATAGCTTGGTTACACCGTTTTTTCCTATCTGGTCGGTTAAGGACCGATCGTTGCATATGACTCTAGGCTGGTCATAGACTTATTATCCCGAGCACATACTTGTGTATAAGCGCTTGGAAGTCTTGTTGCTCTCTTGTCGCGGATCTGGCTCTTCCGGACTGACTGTTAGGGTTTGTTTTTGGTGGAGGAGGTCCTTGCACCACACTGAGTCCGGGACTCAGGGGCGGGGGCTTGGAGTCCCAGTTTGGACGGGGACCTGGACACCCGGGACAGGAGAGTGACGGGTTGGTCCTGCTTGTGCCTGGGGTACAAGCGGGGCGTGTGTTTTCGGGGTACCCAGCTGGGGGCATTGATTCGTGAATCGTCGAACGATCCGGTACGGCTTGTCTACGGTTTAGCATCGTAGTAAGAACTGGAAGATGAAAGATGGAAGATGGACAAAGGAAATCTAATTACTTACCACCTGCTTGAAAGTAGCACAGATGCTTACATAGAATGGTTAGTTAATGAACCAATGCGGCTACTAATAAAAATCGAACATAAGGATGTACGCTTAGTAATGCTTTCTGCAAATGCAATAAACCCACAAGCTAGATAGCCTTGCATATCCTTGGAGTCTTTTCTTTTCTCCTGTCGGGTAAGTCTTGCTGAGTACAATTGAGTACTTAGGGTTTTTTCCCCTGTTGCAGGTGACCGGTGGATGCTAGAGCTGACCTTTGTGTGTGGATTCCTCCTGGTGGGCTCAGCGAGGATTTCCTTTACGCTGTGATCGTAGTTGTTGTTTATAACTCTCACCAAATGCTTTTATAAATGGAAGTTTAATAATCTGTTGTCGTAGTTTATATATCAATAATTCATCATGTCATTAATAGAGGCTTATTTCCGCTGTAACTCTGATCATATGTTTCTATTCCGCTGTTCAATTAAATTATTTATAACTCTGAAATATGATTTCATTCCACTGTTATATTAATAAATATTATACTTTGATGTTGTATTAAAAGTGATGTAAGAAATGGTTACGAATGATGTAAGCTTTATTCTTGCATTTGTGATCCTGATGGTAAAAATGTGGATTTTTGGGTTCTCTCCTAGGGTGTGCCCGACGGAACCGAGTAATCTAGTGTTCTCCCTTGAGTGCTTAGTGTCTAATGGAAGACAAGCACTCCTGTGAGGCATTAATTAGGCGGTTCTGCCACAGTGGCCTATGTTTTAAATGTTTGATCTGTGTCAGACATATGATGCACCCAAGTGTTTCATGTTGCAAATGTTTCAAAGAGGCACGGTGAGTGATGGATACACGTCCCAGGCGTCGGGGGATGGGGCACGGTGAGCTAGGGGTGGAAGATGGGGACACAGCAAGTTAGGAGATGGCTCCCGGGTCCTCCCACGTGGAGAGGGAGGAAGGGGTTAGGGGAAGGAGCGGGGCGCAGCGATGGGGTAGGGTGCGCGTGCAAAGCAGGGGTGAGGTGGATGGGGCGGTCTACGCGATCATCTAGATGCGAGGAGCGGCGGGCGCAGCATCGAGGGCGAGTTGCGTGTTTGAGTCGGAGCGAGGTGGATGGAGGTGGGTTGCGCATCCATTTAGACGCGCATGTCCGTCCAGACATCCGGGCACTAGCATGTCCTTTAAACTAAGGCCAGTTAATTGTCAGTGTGGTTTTATATTCGAGTTTTCAAAACTCTTATTCATCGAAAATAGTATCGACAAGTTTTAACCCATAACATCTTCTGAAATTTTCACCATCTTTCTTTATCTATTCAATGTCATTTAAGTTTACTTTCCAATCCTGAATCAATTGCTTCAAACCTCAAGTCAAAGCCTACCGGCATGGGCTTTCGCTCGCCTCGGGTCGTCGTCTCGCCACTCGCTGTCGCTTGGCTGCTTGCTTGACTATATACACCCCTAGACCCACGCCCGCAAACCCATTGGGTGTGGCTTTTTGTCCATTAACAAATCCATAGGTAGAGAAATTAGCCTATATCCTTACCCTAATAGGGTAAAAACCAGTCAGTTTCGATTACCTGTTGCCACCTTGAGGCCCCACGTAAGGTTGTATCCACCCAATTTTTTTCCACGCAGGGCGGAAGAAAATTTGGTGGGGACAGTACACACGTAATTAGCCATGCATACATACCTGTCAGATGGTGCCATGTGGACGCCTGTAGGGATCCTGATGGCAACCGTAGCGGATGGGAGCCTGGGCGTACTGGAGCCGCGCACGATAGCGTTGTCGATGCGGGACCCACGGGATACCCCACAAGGAAGAGAGGAGATCTAGTTTGATTAGGATTCCTCCCATGTAATCCTAGTAGTAATATTACCCTGTAATCCTACTAGGACTCTACATTGTAAACTGACTAGGACTCTGGCCTCCTGACTATATAAAGGAGGGCAGGGCTCCTTAGATCGGGAGGGTAGAAGGGAGTTAGAGACAACACTTTACAATCAATCTAACGCAAAGGCTAACGCCGACTGGACGTAGGGCTATTACTCGATCATGGTCGAGGGCCCGAACTAGGATAAATCGACTGTCTCTTGCATTTACCGTCGAGTTCTGCATACGCCGAAGCCCAAACAAACTGCCCCGGGTACCCCTATGGTAGGCTATCGGTGGTGAAACATCGACAGCTGACGCGCCGAAAAGGTGCGAGAGGTGTTTAAATGTAACATGCTACCTACCTAGGGAAATAACATGGCCTAGTAAGAGCAAGACACGAAAAAATTTAATATGCATTTTATAATGTCTTCTCTTAACGGTTGTTAATTTACCTGGGTTGCTGAGGCCTTAATCCATGAAGCCTACTCGCCAGAAAGGTGCGAGAGGTGTTTAAACGTAATAGGCTACCTACCTAGGAAAATTACATAGTGTAGTAAGAGCAAGACGCGAAAAAATTTAATATGCATTTTATAATACGGGGACATACTTTCAACTTGATATCTTATGTATCAATTATTGCATACTTTCATATGATTACTTTGCAGAGAACCATTTTTTGGACCACGTCATCAAATAAGGAGCTCGCCCACCACTGGCTGCCTTACTTGGCCACTACTTCATTGGGTGAGACACACGCCCCGCGCTCTTACTCGGTTGCTGCTCTACAAGTCGCTAGGACGTCTGACAACTCGGCCGCGGTGATCGACTACTCGGTTGGGGTGATCAACTACTCGACAACTAAGGTCGACCTTGATGCGGTGATTTAGAAATTCTAAGGTGGGGGTGATACGGGGTCTCCGGTGAGGGGACTGCCCACCCGAAGCCTTTTGACAGATTATCTAGGTTGCCTTACTCGGATCAGATCATGGTCGAACGAGAAGATTTTGCGTCAGCAAGATGAGCACGAATATGAGGATGCACGTGCATATTTATATGCACCTTCATTACTCAAGCGAAACAAAGGAGGAGGCATGACATACAGCAGCATGCAAGAAGACATCAAGCACGCAAGCTAATTATGGAAAGTACTCGGTGGCGCAACTGTGTTGACTTGCAATGGTATATGGATAGCCTACTGCAGTTCGTGGGTTACTTGGATACACCCTTGAGAATGTCTTTTCAGTTCTTTGAACAACTCAGATTCAAGACCCTCCAACTTTTTGTTCCAAATAGCAAGAGGCTCGGGGGCTACACTCAGTGAGTGCACTTTTTTCTTCGAAAAAGCGCACGTCACCAAGAAGACTTCTTCAAGACAGACCACTTCAAGGCCTCAAGACAAAAAGAACCCGGACCGAGCTATATCCGAGTTTTTTTTATAAAGAACCCGGGTATATGCTCGGGAGCCCTTCGACGAAGAATCAGAGCAATTTTAAGACAAGACCCTCCAGCTCCTTGTTCCAAATAGCAAGAGGCTCGAGGGCTACACCCAGCTGGGTGTGCTTTTTCTTCAAAAAAAGCACACACCACTCGAAGATCTCAAGAAGCGCTACATGGTTTCACTCTAGAAAGCACTCGGGCGATGCTTGTTCCTACTCGGCAAGACCTAGAGGAACAAGATAAGGTTTCTAGAGTTCAACCATGAAGTGCTCGGGGGCTTATCGATGCGGGACCCACGGGATACCCCTGCAAGGAAGAGAGGAGATCTAGTTTGATTAGGATTCCTCCCATGTAATCCTAGTAGTAATATTACCCTGTAATCCTACTAGGACTTTACATTGTAAACCGACTAGGACTCTGGCCTCCTGACTATATAAAGGAGGACATGGGCTCCTTAGATCGGGAGGGCAGAAGGGAGTTAGAGACAACACTTTACAATCAATCTAACGCAAGAGGCTAACGCTGACTGGACGTAGGGCTATTACTCGATCACGGTCGAGGGCCCGAACCAGGATAAATCGACTGTCTCTTGTGTTTACCGTCGAGTTCTGCATACGCCGAAGCCCGAACAAACTGCCCCCGGGTACCCCCATGGCAGGCTATCGGTGGTGAAACATCGACAAGCGTGGGACCAGAGGCAAAGCAGGGTGAACAGCAAATGAAGCACAACCGTCGATTTCTCTGGATGGGACACATGGAGCCTAATTAGAGTGTGTATGCACGAGAGGCTGGGTGGATGCCGTATCCACCTAAATTTTTTTCCACGCAAGGCGCCCCTCGTCCATGCAAATCCTTGGAATGTATTGTATGGTACGGGTCTGTGACGGTAACCTCCCGCTCCAGCCCGGACCGGTTAGCTATCCCAATGGCCCCACCTTCAAGGCGCTGTACAGTTCGACCGTGCAGTGCTTGATGGAATGTCATGTCAGCGGTGGTATGTTCTCTTCTGTTATACTAGTACTTTTCAGCGAACGAACGTTGTTTTTCTCTCGTAACATTTCAGCATAAGCATCAGCATAAATCAAATTGCAGTGAAATGAGAAGGGCCACTGATTCTAGGGCTCGCCTCTCAAATGTTTGTACTCCACACTTCTTTATTGTGATTCTTTTATTTTTTTCTTCTCAAAAGGTATTAAGAATATATAAAAAAATCTCGGCAGACTGACATGGTTTGTTTCGTTGGACCAAAGCAAACAGGCATGGTTGTTATAGAGGATGAATCCATCAGTCGCACATTCAGTCTCAGAATAATTACATATCTCATTTTCCGAGTGGTCATGTTTCTTAAAAAATATACTAATGTTGATGATGTATAATAAGTATCAGTTTAAATTAATAGTATAATATATTTTTACAATAAATATATTACTTGAAGATAAAAATGTTAATGAAATTCTCAATAGATTTAGTCAAGATTAAAAAATAATTTCTTCAACGAAAAATAAGGGAGTATTGAGCGGTGGCAACGTGGATCAGAACTCCGCTGCGGAAGAGACGATGGGACTGCACGTGGTTCAAAAGTGGGCCGGGTGGTCTCTCCGATCTGGTAGGCCGCCGACTCGAGTCCACTAAACAGGGCCTCCATACACAGCCCAACCTCACGCTGGGCCTCAACCTCAAGCGCCACACCGACCCTGGCACAGTGAATCATCAAGCACTGAATGGAGATGAAGAGGGAATGGAAGACAATAAAAAGTAACATTGTAGTGTTGACCATTAGATGACAAATGAATGAACCTTAAAAACCAGAACGGTGAGTTGTGTTTTGTTGTTAACACGTCGCTTATTTTTGTTTAGTTTGCTCGTAGAAACGCAAGGGACAACAGAGAATTTGCTCATGAAACGGAGCCCATATAGGTAAACTAACAACGCCATCTTATGTGCTACCATAATCTGAATATTCCTTGTTAGCTATAGTCCAGTAAGTATATTATTTCTAATAATTTCAGTAGTGCCCATCATAACAATCCTAGAAATGAAACATCAACTACTATTCCCATAGTATATGCAATTGTTTATATATCCTAGAGATATTCCCTCGTTGATTTGCTGCTTGAATGCACCACCATCATCTCTCCTAAAGAAAGTGAAGACCTATCCATCTCCTAAATCAATTAGGACGAGGTTTAGGCAATCTGCTAGAGCAAAGGTCTCTCATATCTTAAAGTAGCTTCTCAGAGATATAACTAGTTATAGGGGAGAGGAAATATAGGAGACCTCGTGGAGATGCTCTTAGTTCCTTAGAAAACATTGTCTCTTATGAGCAGTGTGTGGATCCTATACCAAGTTTGTATATTTATGAATAAAACAGTGCGATGAAAGCGGTTTTTTTTACATGTCACCTGTTCATTCATACTTTTGCATTTCAGTATTTTCTATGACCATTCATCTTCGGAAGACTTTGTGCATTCCTACTTAAATAGATGATTGTAGTTAATCCCTTTTAATAACGGTTGAGTGTATATATACACCCTATCCCGTACTTAACTACTATTGCGACTTGAATATATGCCTCATTTAGGTCCCGTTCGGCTTGCTGAATCTTGGTTGAAATTGACTTGAAACACTACTGTTCTGGCTGAAATGTTGTGAGAGAAAAATACAAGTTCCAGCTAAAAAAGAAGTCGAACAAACCGAATATAGGGTAAGCGACGGTCCTTATTTTCGTTGGCATAAGGACGCGCCGTGCTCACCTAACTACCTGAGCACTGTACGTGACGGCCCGTGGCCAATTCTGCTACTGCTCGCGAGTCAGCGACCGGCTGGTGGGGAGATGACGCGATTTGGGTCTGTCTGTCTACCCTTCAAGGCACCTAACCACCTGCCGCCCCCTAAAAAAAATGGGCTTTTTATCCCGTGTGCCATTATAAAAGATCCAAATGATATATGTATCATCGAATTTTTAAAAGTTCCTCACCACCCTTGTCTAAAGTTTCTTTCGCCTGAATGCCACTCTCGTCACCTTACCGTTTGTTTTTAACAGAGCTGACAAAATAGACGGAAGTGGTACACAGATAAAAGAAACTTTAGACAAGGGTACTGAGAAACTTTTTAAAATTTTAATGGATACGTAGATCATTTGGATCTTTTATAATGGCACACAGATAAAAAGTCCAAAAAAAAAAAATTTGCCAGTCGAGACACAGACAGGAACTCGAAGTCAGTCAGCAGTGTGTGTCAATTATTCTACGGGGTTTTGAAAACAATGCCAACAACCCCAAGGTCAGAACCGCGCGACCTATCAGCAATTCAGCATTGCTTGGATTTCAAAAAAAAAAAAAAAACCAGCATTGCGTGCGTGCGTGCGTGATGGCTGCTAGCTCAATCACCCAAAGTCAGTCAGAACCGCGCGATAATGTTGTTTTATAAAATGATAGAGTATTGCTAGCTCAATCGCGCTGAACTCTACCTTGCGGCTTCTTGTCACGTCACATAACACAGGTACCTGAACAGATCGATTTCTAAAGTTGTTTTGAGCTAAATTTTTTTATACGTTTGATCTAATCTATAAAAAACAGAATAAATATGTATGACACTAGTGATAAAAATACTCTTTCCGTCCTAAAAAAAAGTGCACTTCTCGCTTATGGAGGAGTTAAACTTCTTTTAAGTTTAACTTAGTATATAGAAAATAATATCAATATTTATATCTCTAAATAAGTTTAGTGTAAAAGTATGTTTCGCAAGTAATCTAATGATACTTATTACACATCATAAGTATTAATATTCTTTTGTATATATTTGGTCAAACTTAAAAAAGTTTGACTTCTCGATAAACGTGATGTGCACTTATTCTGGGACTGAAGTGCGTATATTTTTATTATATTAATTTGGTGTTATAAATCACAACATTTTTCCCTATAGATTCGATCAATTTACAAAAGCTTGACTTAACATAACTTGAGAAATTAATTCATTCAGGGACATCGGGTACAATCAAAAGAATAACTAACAAGGAGAGTAATTCGTAATTATTTCTTATAGTCAAACAATGACAAAGGAGCCAAAGGGATAAGCCATCCACCTCGGCAGGAGAGCTGCAGGCCTTTGGAGGCCACTCCGGAACCAGCGACCACAACCAACCCTAATCTCAGCGCCCATGGAGCCTCCTCCCTCCCTCATATCGCTGCTCCCTTCTACATGCTGGGGCTACAGTTTCGAAGGCTACTCCAAACAATGCCTACCTTGACGCAACTCTGATTGAGAGATTTCCCCAATGGCCTCCCCGACTCCCTACCTTGACGTCGTTTGCCAGCCAGCCAGTGTGGGCCCGACCATGCTCTAACATCGAAGCGGTCACCGCCCAAGCCACAGCGGCGGGGTCGACCCCTCGACAGTCGTTGAAGACAGCCCCATCGTCGGAAGCGCGTGCTCGCTTGACAAGAATCTTTTGACCGCGGCAGGGGCGGCGACAGTGGGGCTTGCCGGGTCGTGAGTGGTGGTGACAGGTGTGTACGTCCCATCAAAAGCTCGGACCTTAGGTTCCCATAGCCCAGCGGCGCCACTTCTCTGCTCCAGATGTGGAGAATTCACCGGTGCTGCATCTCTACTCCAAATGCGGATAGTTGGTGCGATGTGCTACTGCGCGAGACGAACGCTGGGCGCAACAACTCAGAGCCAGGAAAGGAGCGACTGCACCGAAGCCGACTATCAAGGCGCATCTCGGAGGACCTACGCGGCGAGTGCCTTAACCGCCTCTATTCATTCCACCATGTGGCAACTGCAAGCTGCCCCAGCGTTGCCTACGTTGGCAAGGTTTTTAGCACCTCGCGCGCGACTACAACCGGTCGTGCCCAGCTGCATCCAATGACTCCAACGCCGCAGATGCTGACAACAACTTTGCTTCATCCGGGCGAGTCGTGTTTCCAACCGACAAATGCCGACTGATGTCGTGGCCGAGGGGCTCACTCCATCTCCAGAGCCAAGAAGTCACCCTGATTCTCCCGACACACCCCTCCCCTGTGGTGGTGAGCTACCACCTGGTCACCCTTTTTGTAGGATTTCATTGCGGCGGTCTTGGCCAAGAAGCCCACCCCCTGTTGTCCAAGCCAAGACAGAAGAGGGCGCCACCATAAAAGGATCTAACAATGCCTAGAGGGGGGTGAATAGGCGTATCTAAAAATTTACTGTAAATGCTAAGTTCAAATTTGTCAGCCACTGTCGGAAGTCCTGACAGTTTGGGTCGGAACTCCCGACGTCGTCAAAAGTTCTGGCACAAACTGTCAAAAGTCCCGACGCCTACGTGAACTACAAAAGCAATGTCAAATTTAACTTTGCGGATAAATAATCTTACAACCCCACTTTCTAGTGGTTTGGTGAAGATGTTGGGTCACTCCCTTGACGTCGAAATGCCTTTAAATTGTAGATCGAGTCCAAACCCTAAAATAAAATTTGGGAGATAGAGAGACAAACAAATACAAGTAATTTCGAGCAAATCACAACAACAACAACAAGCATGCGGGACACAAGGATTTATCCCAAGGTTCGTCAACCCTACAAAGGAGCTCCTACGTCCTCGTTGTTGAGGTGACCACAAAGGTCGGAGTCTCTTTCACCTCCTTGCCTCTCTCAAAGCAACCACAAAGGTCACTTGAGCTTTCCACTAAGAAATCAAGGGTAATAGAAACTTCCTAAGGTTCTTCCACAAGATGGAAGCTCTTGGGCGACGTCTAGCCGGCTAGGAGCAAAGCCCCAAGAGTAATAGAAGCAAATCCAACCGGGTTGACGAAGAAATCAAGTGTCCAAGCTTGCCAAAATGATTTTCTCACTCAATCCACTCTCCTATCACTCAAATCCTTGGGGGAATCAAAGTTTGGAGCAAATGGGAGAGGAGAGGGGAGCCTTGAATGCTTGGGAGCTGTTTTAGACGAAGGTTGGTGGCAGTGAATCAGTGGGTGACGGTTAGAAGAGAGAAGATGGATTATTTATACTCATAGTAGAAATCTAACTATTCAGATCTATGTCGGAAGTTCTGATGCAGATCTCGGGACTTCCGACCTCTAAAGGAAATACTGTTCATAGCTAGGTCAAAGTCACTACAAGCAGGTCAATGTCGGAACTCCCGGCGTACGTCAGGACTTCCGACGGTCGGGACTCCCGACGTACGTCGAGAGTTCCGACGAGTGCAGACAGCAGGCTAGCCAAGGTCTAGGTGTCGGGACTCCCGACCTGAGTTGGGACTTCCAACCGTTGGGAGTTCTGACTCACGTCGGGACTTCCGACGGCCACAGTCACCGCGCAGGCTAAGTGACTGGGCGTCGGGACTTCCAACCTAAGTCGGGATTTCCAACACCAAAAGTCTCAAAAAAATATTCTACGTGCCCGTGAAGTGCTAGAGTGTCTCTCTTTTGATTTTATTTTATACTTGAGCACTCTATCTTCCTCAGACCACTTAAACTTACATCCCTCTTTATAGTACGGCGAACCTAAACCCAAAAACGAGAGAAGTAAACTTGAAGAGCATTTTAAGTTCGTCCGCCATTTGTACTTGAAGAAATTGAGGGACACCATTTCATCTTTATCAACTCTTTGAATTTTTTATGGGACTAATTGTTGGATTTAGGCCCATGTTTGGCCTAATCTGAAAATTCCAAAGCATGCACAACCTATAGTCCCATATTGCTAATTCAAGGAGAGGTTGCCTTGCTTAAATATGGGAGTCTCCTCTCTATGCAAAATAGGTGAAAATGAGAGAGAAGGAGACTGTTGCTACACGCACGCGCAGCTCGCGCGCATTTTTCGCGTGAAAAATCGCGTGACTTGTGACTTTGCGACGCGTACGTGTACAACAGGCTATTATTTGTGCAGTTTCTATTTTTTATGCTGAGCGTAATGGCGCTTCAATGTGATTGAAACTGCCGTTTTAAACAGTAATAAGGTGTGTCAGTTTCTGCTGTTTGATTGCAGCATTTTCTGTCATTAAATTGGGCAGTTTTTACTGCTTGATGAAGGGAATTGATGCACTATGAAGGCCTATAAAACCAGGATACGTCCTGGTTGAAGGGTACGGATTCACACGCTCACCTTCCCACTCGCTGTGCTAAGATTCTCGCTGCTGCGCCTCGTCGACCTTTGAGTTCGGCGTGCACCGGACTTGAAGAGAGCGGGATCTCCGAAACCACTGCCGCGAGACTCCTGCACGGGCGGCAATCAGGTTTTTGGGCAGCGTCTACACGCGACCGCTTGGTGATCTGCAACATCTACTTCAACACGTTCGACTACGTTTTGCGCGGGATCATTGAGTAATTTCCTTGCGCAATCCTGTTCTAGTCAATATGTTGCCTGTTTACTTGTGTTATGTGCTTGCATCATTTTTTATATATGAGTTTTTCCTCCAAACAAAATCTGGAATGTATATTAGGCACTTATTTCCAACACTAATAACTACGATATATCTTATTAAGATCGCATTAATCCCTAATTTAGATATCATCATTACACCAACACCCACGTAGAGGGCAAATGCACTTTCACACCAGCCGTGCAAGGCACCCTGCACCTACCTACCCGGAGCAGGCAACTGGTCACGCAGAACATCCCTCATGTGCCGGCTTCCGAGCGGGCCGAAGTGCTTCTACTACGACGAATGGGTGTCCTGCACGGTGACGTCTCGACGTTTAGTGCCTCAATGGCGAGCTAGCCATGCCAGGAGGATCAAGGAGTTGTTCCAGGTGAAGGAGCATGCGACGACACGTGTGGCCACACATGGAGTGGCCACCGCTCGTGTGTTGAGTCCCGTGGTGCACACAGATGCCATCAATTTAGGTTGTTTGTTTAGCGAGTAGTACTTCCACAAGAGTGTATGGTCACCCCTCGAGTGTTTGCTTTGGCTCTAGGGTTTGTTTGCTTCGACAGTGTGTTGTTAAAGTCGGCTTTCTACCTTAATGCAATGGTATATCAAGGTTTTGCATATTCAAGAAAAAAACAATGACAAAATTATATATTAACTGAGTAATAATAAAAGAATGGACACCAAAATAAATATAGGAGAAATGCGTGCATATGCGTGCTCAGGCACAACATCTTTGTTCTCTACTAACATGTCCATGGACCGTGATGTGAAACGGTAGCTACAGGTACCCGTCACGAGTCGGCAATTGAAACACAAAGAGAATAGGATTGCGGGAGAACACGATGAGTCAGTATCTGATTGCGAGGAGGCTGGAGCTATATCAACTTTGTACCTTAATTCCATAAGGTCCTGATGGTTTTTTTTTTTTTTTTTTCTGATAAGCCGGCTGATGCTGGCTGATAAATTCAAACGAACACGATGAAACATTAAATAATAGAATGTGTTACCGGCAGTAATTAAATCACGTTACGTTGACCAGAACAAACGCTACATTATAGTGCTCGATTCCTTAAAGAAAAACAAATACTAAAATATGATACAGTAGTTGTGTTAGTGCACAGGAGATGTGCATGAGTCGCGGGGATGGTCATCTAGCTTACGTGGCGGCCATGCTGTTACATAACAGTGGAATATGTATATAACAGCGTGCGAGTGCGACGATAGCACCGGCTAGCAGCAGCGCATCACGGTACGTCCCGGAGCATCATCACGATCCGACGAGCGGCGGCGGCGGCGAGGAGGACGACGCAGAGCAGACCATGGCCCAGGTAAGCAGCGGGGTGCCGTTCCTCCCGACGGCGGCGTCGGAGGACGCGACGCTGCGCGCATCGTTTGTGCGCGACGAGGACGAGCGCCCCAAGGTTCCGCACAACCGCTTCAGCGACGAGGTGCCGGTGGTGTCGCTCGAGGGCATCGACGGCGGGGGCGCGCGGCGGGCTGAGATCCGTGACCACGTGGCCGCCGCCTGCGAGGACTGGGGCATCTTCCAGGTAGTGGACCACGTACGGCGTGGACGCCGCGCTCGTGGCCGACATGGCCCGCCTCGCGCGCGACTTCTTCGCGCTCCCGGCCGAGGACAAGCTCCGCTTCGACATGTCCGGCGGCAAGAAGAGGGCGGCTTCATCGTCTCCAGCCACCTCCAGGTATATATGCGTGCCGTATGTGTGCGTGTTGGTGCTGGTGCTGCACTGCTGCCTGCCTTCACGTATTAAGCGTAGCCGGCAGTTGTGCAGGGGAGGTGGTGCAGGACTGGCGTGAGATCGTGACCTACTTCTCGTACCCGGTGAAGGCGCGCGACTACTCCCGGTGGCCGGACAAGCCGGCGGCGTGGCGGGCGGTGGTGGAGCGGTACAGCGAGCAGCTGATGGGCCTGGCGTGCAAGCTCCTGGGCGTGCTCTCCGAGGCGATGGGCCTGGAGACGGACGCGCTGGCCAAGGCCTGCGTGGACATGGACCAGAAGGTGGTAGTCAACTTCTACCCCAAGTGCCCGCAGCCGGACCTCACGCTGGGTCTCAAACGCTACACCGACCCTGGCACCATCACGCTGCTACTGCAGGACCTTGTCGGCGGCCTCCAGGCCACGCGCGACGGCGGCCGGACCTGGATCACCGTGCAGCCCGTCGAGGGCGCCTTCGTCGTCAACCTCGGCGACCACGGCCACGTGAGTAGTCTCCATTCGTTCGTTCGTCCATTTATGGCCATGTGTGATGGACTGCTAGCTGGCGCTTACATATATATGACGAACGTGTGCAGCTCCTGAGCAATGGCAGGTTCAAGAACGCGGATCACCAGGCGGTGGTGAACTCAAAGTGCAGCCGCCTGTCCATCGCCACGTTCCAGAACCCGGCGCCCAACGCGACGGTGTACCCGCTGGCCGTGAGGGACGGGGTGGCGCCCATACTGGAGGAGCCCATCACCTTCGCCGAGATGTACCGCCGCAAGATGGCGCGCGACATCGAGCTCGCCAAGCTCAAGAAGCAGGCCAAGGCCGAGAAGCAGCTGCAGACGAGTGCCAAGGAGTTCGCCGCGCCGAATGCCAAGGAGTTCACCGTGCCGACTGCCAAGGAATTCGCCGTGCCGAACGCCAAGCCTCTCGATGACATTCTTGCCTGATAAGGCGACTGCTCCATTGATTCACGGTTTATATCGTCGTGTGTGAATCATTTATAAATAAAGAACATAGCTATATACGAGCGTGTGGCAATTAAGTTAAGCGCTATGAAATAAGGCAGCGGTGCTCCTGCTAGTGTGCCTGTGACGACTACGCTTTTCTTTCTCTCTTTCTTTGGAATGTATTTCTCGGATCTGCAGTTCCAGATACATGGACGGATGACCCATGTAAAATCTTTGTTTATTGTAATACACAAAGAGCTATATATGAGATTTGCTAAAATTCAAGTGCCTAAATTTTAGTTTCATTTTACGCGACGATTATTGTATATATTTTATATTAAAATTGTTGTTTTAGTTCGTTGCAATTTTATAGGCACAATTGGCAATTTTTGGTTCTGAAAATAAAAAAAAACTCGTTAGATAAAACCACAAACTCGACAAAATGCAATCATGTGTTCGCACAAAGTCATTTTAACAATTTATAATTGTTTCTATAATCAAACAAGGATAAAATTTTATATGTTATGACATAAAGATAAAGAACAAATCACAAAAGTAATAATTTACTTATACTAGTTATAGTACAAAAGTATTGTCTAAAATTATCTTAAGATTCTTCAGACATCTGAAATATAGAAAAAGTCACTATATATGCCTATATTTGTATTAAGATAGGGGAAAAAAGAGCCTTCCACACCGCGCGACGTGGCATGGCACTCAGTATGCATGAAATCTGACATGATCTCTAGCAGTAGTAGAGTAATATCATACATAGTGTTTATTATTTGAAAGATAAGAAAGAACACACGATACAGCTGATGGCTGCTGCTGGGTAAAGATTTCGCAATGAAGTACTTGCGCCGAATGAAGTAGGTGTCGTCGGTAGTTGCGTAGAAGCATGTACGTACTCGCAT
The DNA here is from genome assembly GCF_019320115.1 of Miscanthus floridulus. NCBI lineage: Eukaryota > Viridiplantae > Streptophyta > Magnoliopsida > Poales > Poaceae > Miscanthus > Miscanthus floridulus. Next base: position 94,217,641 of record NC_089590.1, on the reverse strand, counting down.
GATGAGCATCGGTGAATCTAGGATTTTGGATTTTGTTTATGGGTACCCCGTCTAAAAATTTTCATATATAATTCGGTAAATTTATTTTAGCAATTCGATAATAATTGTAAAATTGACAACGTGATTGGGTATATATGCACTATGTGACACAATAAGGCTTAAATTCAAGGATTAAGTTTAAACCATCCACTAAATATAGTATAAATAGTTCAAAAGCCATACCGATAATTGAAATATAGGCATAAAAGAGAATCAGAGACTTACGATGTTAATTTTCTAACTATTTTATTCGACGCTTTCGAATAGACATAAATGACTTGATTATATCATCTTCATCAACTTCAAATAAAATAACCCGCTCAATGAAAGTAACTACACAATCATCCAAAAGACTATCTCTCATCCTATTTCTTAACTTTCACCATGTTCGCTTGTTGGTTTCAGCCAGGCTTATTCAACCAGCCAATAGTGTTTTTCTCTCACAAAAAACCAGCATCAATCAGCCCAAACCAGCACCAGCACAAACCAGCGAACACGCTGTTTGTTTTCACTAAAACCATTACAGAAAATACCCTTTCAACACTTGTCGTTGCCTCAGGTAGAAGCAAATACCAATTCGAGGAGCTCATAAATCATATCATACACTTTATGTCTCTTTGTTTTAACAAGCTTAACTGAGAGATCAGCAATATTGTCCAGACCACTGAAGCTATCATCCTGTCTCATGTCATCAATATAATTATGTAGCTGCAATTCAAGTCTCAACAAATTATTATTTGAGAACTCATTTGGGTAGAACTCAGCTAGTCTACATAGCTTGTGTGCATCAAAAGAAGCAAATGAATTGGAAGGACCGAAAGCTGACATACAAGACAACGACTACATATTAATTTCGTCAAACCGATTATCAAGTTCTTGACTTATTTGATCAATAACATCAATATATACTTCTCTTCTGAAATGGTCATCATTGGTTTGCTTTCGGGCACGAGCTTTCCTTGATGATTTTTCATAAGGAACATAATCGCTATCCATAGCATGAACTTTAACATCATGTTTATCGTAAAATGAAGTGACCCTCTCAAGGGTTATTCCAACGAGTAACTGCAGCTATTCAGTGCAAGTATGGCGCTGGCCACTCGCTGGGTAGCGAATTGGACAGGGTGCGAATTGGACAGGGTAACGTACAAAACCTTGTTTGAACAAGACTTGAGGGCTGAGGTAACGTCGTTCCACGAGATCCATGTCATGAGACTCGGAACCGAGAAAATAGAAACTTTGAAAGGAAAGAAACGGAAATAGGCCTGGGCATTCGGGTTATCCGAATTTTTGGGACATGGACGCCAACGGTGAAATTTGTGAATCAAAATCAACAAGATATCAGGATGCTACAATAACTGTAACTAGGAAACGGAGATTTCCAATAACACGGGTAGGTAACAAGCAGGCTCGTCCTAGGCCTTGTGTTGACTCTGGAACACGCCGTCTCAAGAGTACACCCACAAGTCAGTTACGTTTTCTTTCCAATAAAAAAAAAGTCAGTTACGTTTGCCATTGCTCAAAGTGCCTAGTACATGAGAAGGTTAACCAAATGCTAAGGGTTAAAGGCCGGCCTGTTCCTTATGACCGATCAATCAAAATCAAAAAAAGTCAGTTACGTTTGCCATTGCTCAACGTGCAGTTTTGTGCATGGGTCGCGTGGATGTACTGTAAACTACGACTTGCAGCAGCAGCCAGTAGCCAGCCAGCGCCTAGGTAACGTGGCGGCCAGTGCAACTGCGTGTCTCGCGTCTCCACGCCATGCTGCTATATAAAGCTAATGCCGCCCAGGCCGTGGTATACAGCAGCAGCGGCAAACGGCAGCGTGTCCGTTGAGCATCACGACCCGAGCGGCGGCGGCGGCGCGTACGTCGACGAGAGGAGGAGGACGCAGACGCAGACGCAGACGCAGAGCAGGCACATGGCCGCGGTGAGCATCAGCGAGGTGCCGTTCCTCCCGACCGCGGCGGCGGGTGAGTCGACGCTGCGCGCGTCGTTCGTGCGCGAGGAGGACGAGCGCCCCAAGGTGCCGCACGACCGCTTCAGCGACGAGGTGCCGGTGGTGTCGCTCGAGGGCATCGAAGGCGGGGGCGCGCGGCGGGCCGAGATCCGTGACCGCGTGGCCGCCGCCTGCGAGCACTGGGGCATCTTCCAGGTGGTGGACCACGGCGTGGACGCCGCGCTGGTGGCCGACATGTCGCACCTCGCGCGCGACTTCTTCGCGCTCCCGGCCGAGGACAAGTTCCGCTTCGCCATGTCCGGCGGCAAGACGGGCGGCTTCATCGTCTCCAGCCACCTCCAGGTACATGCCGACACGCGTGTATGATGTGCCTGCGCTGCTGCCTTAACGTATTAAGCGTGGCCGGCAGCTGGATGTGTGGCTGTTGCAAACTGAGTTGTCTGCTGTGCGCTAACAGCTGTACGTTCTTATATACTGATTTTTTTCTAGACTTTTGCTATATATTTGTTGACAGATATTATTGCTGGTATTAAATCTGTTAGATTTTTGTATGTTTGATTGTCCTTTATGATTTGTGCTACAACTGTTTACTGGATCATATTTATAAAAAAAACTGACAGATTTAACCACGTAGCATCTATCGACGGATAACAAGACATTTTTTTATAATAAAAAAGATAGACGAACACAATATAAACGTGTGGTTTTGCAGGGGGAGGCGGTGCAGGACTGGCGTGAGATCGTGACCTACTTCTCGTACCCGGTGAAGGCGCGCGACTACTCGCGGTGGCCGGACAAGCCGGCGGCGTGGCGGGCGGTGGTGGAGCGGTACAGCGAGCAGCTGATGGGCCTGGCGTGCAAGCTCCTGGGCGTGCTCTCCGAGGCGATGGGCCTGGAGACGGACGCGCTGGCCAAGGCCTGCGTGGACATGGACCAGAAGGTGGTAGTCAACTTCTACCCCAAGTGCCCGCAGCCGGACCTCACGCTGGGTCTCAAACGCCACACCGACCCTGGCACCATCACGCTGCTACTGCAGGACCTTGTCGGCGGCCTCCAGGCCACGCGCGACGGCGGCCGGACCTGGATCACCGTGCAGCCCGTCGAGGGCGCCTTCGTCGTCAACCTCGGCGATCACGGCCACGTGAGTAGTCTCCGTTCGTTCGTTCGTCCATTTACGGCCATGTGTGATGGACTGCTAGCTGGCGCTTACATATATACGACGAATGTGTGCAGCTCCTGAGCAATGGCAGGTTCAAGAACGCGGATCACCAGGCGGTGGTGAACTCAAAGTGCAGCCGCCTGTCCATCGCCACGTTCCAGAACCCGGCGCCCAACGCGACGGTGTACCCGCTGGCCGTGCGTGACGGGGAGGCGCCCATACTGGAGGAGCCCATCACCTTCGCCGAGATGTACCGCCGCAAGATGGCGCGCGACATCGAGCTCGCCAAGCTCAAGAAGCAGGCCAAGGCCGAGAAGCAGCTGCAGACGAGTGCCAAGGAGTTCGCCGCGCCGAATGCCAAGGAGTTCACCGTGCCGACTGCCAAGGAATTCGCCGTGCCGAACGCCAAGCCTCTCGACGACGGTTTATATCGTCCCGTGTGAATCATTTATAAATAAAGAACATATCTATATACGAGCGTGTGGCAATTAAGTTAAGCGCTATGAAATAAGGCAGCGGTGCTCCTGCTAGTGTGCCTGTGACGACTATGCTTTTCTTTCCCTCTTTCATTGGAATGTATTTCTCGGATCTGCAGTTCCAGATACATGGACGGATGACCCATGTAAAATCTTTGTTTATTGTAATACACAAAGAGCTATATATGAGATTTGCTAAAATTCAAATGCCTAATTTTTAGTTTTATTTTATGCGACGGTTATTGTATATATTTTATATTAAAATTGTTGTTTTAGTTCGTTGCAATTTTATAGGCACAATCGGCAATTTTTTGTTCTAAAAATAAAAAAATTGTTAGATAAAACCACAAACTCGACAAAATGCAATCATGTGTTCGCACAAAGTCATTTTAATAATTTACAATTGTTTCTATAATCAAACAAGAACAAAATTTTATATGTTATGACATAAAGATAAAGAACAAATCACAAAAGTAATAATTTACTTATACTAGTTATAGTACAAAAGTATTGTCTAAAATTATCTTAAGATTCAGACATCTGAAATATAGAAAAAGTTACTATACACTACGTCAGAATTGCACTTCACTGCCGGATCAAAATACTCCATCACTGCCGAATTTTGAACCGGCCAAACCATACCGGTAGTGATGAGGGTAGCTATCACTGTCGGTTTCTACAAACCGGCAGTGTTCTTCAACTTCACTACCGACTATTTACACAATCGACAGAGTTCAGTTCCACCAACACTGTCGGTTCATAAGATCACCCGGTAGAGTTCATTTCCACCAACACTGTCGGTTTGTGTTTGAACCGACAGTGTTATCGTACGAATCACTGTCGGTTTGTGACAAGAACCGGCAGTGATGGCTAAGCCAACGCTGCCGGTTTGTGGTTCCAGCTGACAGTGCCATCACTGCCGGTTTGTTGCTAACCGGCAGTGATGTTTACAACAACACTGCCGGTTTTCTGCTAACGAACAGTGATGTCACGTTCGCATTTTATTGTTTTATAATTTATTTAAATTTATATTTTTCATGGAATCAGGTTTCGCTTTATATATGCTACTTAGACGACAGGTCCATCAATATTAAACATTACAAATGTTAAGGTTACAGTTCAAATGTTCTTATCAAGATCTCGATCCCTTAAAATAAAAAAGAAATATTCTCAGACTTTATAGATTGTGCAATGCTTCTCGGATTTCTTACAATAATTGGGCGAGCCGCTCTAGGCCATACTGGTCCTTGAACTTCACGGATTATGCAATAGAAAATACTTCATCTTTTTCCAATACCTCGGCTAAGATGAATTTTGCCAGCTCCGATTGCAGCGCGACGATCTCCATGTCTAATAGTCTTTCGTGGTTATATTTCTTGCGCTGTCGTTCAAAAAAGATGATATCCAAAGAGGAATCAGTAAATCATTTTGTTGAATGATTAACAGACATAAATGAAATGGGGATTATACACACCAACTTATCGGCTTCTTCCGATTTCCCACTGATGTAGCGAAGCATTGTCCACATTACATAAAACCCGCATTCATTATTTCTCGTCGGCTGTTTTAGGTACTTTCCCTCCATTTTGACAACCTTGAATGGGACCTACGTCCCACCTATATGTCTTCTTCGGACACTGAGCAACATTAAAAGGAGAAACGTTAGAAAGCGGTATGTGTGATTAGAAAATAATATGTTATTAGGATTGCTTACTAATTCAGCACTGCCACCAGTGCATCCAGATGATAAAATGGTTTTTTCTTCGAGTCCCACACCTCGATCAGATTTTTAGCAAGATTAACACAAATGAAGATGAAATGGTGGCTGCAATCACATAATTTTTATATGTTGTCCTCCGTCTCTATTGTTTGAGCCATGTAATATTCATGCAACTGGCGCATATATGTTGTCAAATTTTTATACTTGTGATCGGGAAACAAAAGATTGCCCCGTTCATACTTCATTGCCGGTGTTGCCGTCCCTTGTACATCATAATAGATGGTCGCAACCTCTTCCATGGTTAATTCGGGGTTGTCTTTGATGAACTTTTGTATCTTCCTTAAATCTTCATTGTGTATTTCATCGGCTCTTGTTGTAGCGTACTGATTCTGTGTTTGCCTTTTGAATTCGGACTTCAACAAAAACGGAGGCAGTGAGGCACAGAGATTGAAGAAACTAATACAATCTTCCTTCGAGATGTGTGCTGTAAATTTTTCTTCCATCAAGTTTATAACGCTGCCACTGAACAACCTTTTTCTTTTTTGTTGGTCCACTTTGAGAGCATTAGCGACCGAATCCAAGGACCTTTTCTACGATAGTGAGGATGCCTTTGATCTTGTTTAGGGCTGAGGTGGCGGAGGAGGAGGATGACGACGAGAATTCTGTTTTTCCGGGGCTGATGAAGATGGAGGAGGAGGAGGATCCGAGATGATGAGGATCCGTCGCTTTCTATGAGTTCTCCTTATTCTTCCTGCTCAGTTCTAAGTACTCCTCGGATAACATGTATTCCTTGAAATCCTGACAGAAGTCCTTCTGCTTGCTAAACTGTCCACCATCAAAATCTGGCTCTTTATTTTGGAGGACAAAATTCTTGTACAATGTCCCCTTGAAATTCTTGAAGCATGTCCCTATGATTTCTTTTGCTTTTTTCTTGACTAACTCCTTGTCATACTCCATTGGAAAAGTGAAATACTCTGGAATTTTGATATCCCATATGTAATCCTTCTCACTTTTGGGAACCCTCCATGAGTCATCATCTTTCCAAAACTACTTCATGTACCTAATCGAGATGAAGTCCCTAACAAGTAACCCGAGGATAGTCTTGTATTTGGTCAAAGCTATAGGCGGTGAGAGTGGATCTCTGAATTCATCGAACTCAGTAATGTGCCAGTGTGCATTCCTACCAACAGGAATCTTGACACGCCTCGCTTAGATCTGGCCTTCCTGCTACCCGAACCCTCTGGCTCCTCGGCCGGCGGAGGCTCCTGCTAGAGACACCAAGTAAGCTATGACCCTCTCAATTGATTAGCGTGTGTGGCTACATAGTCACATGATACCAAAGTTACCTGGCCATCTTGGTCATTTTGACCCAGATGGAGCAGGCCAGACGGGGTCCATGGCTACTCGTTCTCACCGTCCTGATTAGCACCATCACCGTTTGTCGAATCATGCGGCTCTCCCATCCCAGCGATATTAGCCGCTTCTTGTTGCTGATCTGTTCTTCGGCGACGGGGTAACTGGCGACGATGAGTCATGGTTGTGACACGATCGTGGTTAGTTTTGGCTGCGAACAACTACTAATAGCATATGTTCATATATATATATATATAATATGTTTAATGCAAAGTCTAATAATAAGTCAACATACAATAAAGTCAAATAATAGCATATGTTCACCTAGAACAAATTCATTGTTTGATTGACCACATACAACAAAGTCCACCTACTGTTCTACGAAACTAAGCCTATATCAACTTTCAAATAAGAAAAGCAATGATCATAGCCAGAAATAAAAGCATGACATCTTTCCTAGACCAAGGAGCAATTCTCCTAATCTTCACATCTCCGTTGGTTGGCTTCTCTTCAATCTCCAGTGCCAGCGGATAGCCATGGTTTGCATTCGTTGGACCATAGTAGGCCGGTTGCCCATGGTTTGCAAGGTAGGTTAGATGACTATAGTAGGCCCTCAATGCTTTAGCTTCTGTGTTGTACTTTTTGTGCAAATTACTAGGGTAGCAATTGACTTGAGCATAGCAATCTTTCCAGGTTCGATAAATCCCAAGTATGTGACCAACATGCACTACATACCATACCATGGTTGCCTATACATTTAAGTAAATTAGGCATGTGGTAAGTGGTAATGGTAACTCACTGAACAAGAGTTATTATTCAAGTTATATGGCCAAACTAAATCTATTTAATATTCTTTATCCTTGACATGATAAAAATTACCTAAATAATGGGACTACTTATTATTCGGAGATCAATGTGGTTTAGTAATCATACTTGCTAGCATATAGCATCATATGCCATTGGTTAATAGTTAGCAACAGGGGTGCTCATGTGAATTTCTCAAGTAATCAAGCATACTTTACTTTGGACAGGCATGGACACCCTAGCCTGTAACAAACAAAACATTGAAGTAGGTTGCTAGGAATGCAAATAAAAGCATGTTACTCATCCTCCAAGCAATCTAGGTTACATTTCAAATGAAAATTTTGCAGGGCTGCAAAGTCTATTTTACTAAATCACATAATGCACATAAAATACTCACTTTGCAATCATTGATCATGAGAGAAAGTAAAACAGCTTATTATGTGCATTGCTTTGCTAGTATTGCATGTCGCTACTACAACAGTTGAGAGATGCTTTTCAGGAATGAAGATTGTCAAAACAACTTTGTCTAATCGCATGGGTGATCAGCACTTGAGTCATAGACTTATTTGCTATCTAGAGAAAGAAGAAATGAAGAAAGTGACCAATGAGGTCGTGGTTCGACGTTTCATGACAATGTAAGGAAAATGACATAAATATGATCTCTGATAGGTAATGCAATGCATCTACTATTAATAAAAAATTCTATAGCTTATTTGCTAAATAACTGACCTATCTGTTCTCTTTCCTTTTAGGCTAGTGGGATCTTCATCATGGTCTCCTGGATCACATATTATGCTAAATGGGGCATCTTTTGTTCATGATTTTGGGATTCTATCAATGATGACTACACTAAAGTGATCAATGCTGTCTTATTTTTGTTAAATGGTGAGTGTTATATTTGGACCAAAATCTCATCTCTATTGCTAGAAGTCAAATTTGATATTAAAATATGGTAGTTGCACATTAGTTATGCTATTTTTTTATTGAACATCATATCGGTTAGTGTAGTTATGAATTAAGTGGTGCACCCCCCAATCATTTTGCTCTAGCTTCACCCCTGACCAGCAGTACATGAATAGCTAAGAAACATAATCACATACTGTCACTTAATGTAGACATAAGTCAACTTTTTTCTTCTTAGAAGTGAATTGGTAAAAATGTGTTACACAAACGTTCCCCCAAAATAAGTATTACTGGATTCAAGTAAGCAACAACACCTCTACTAATTCACAGCAACACCTCTACTGATTCAAGTAAGCAGCAACACCGTGGGATATTTCATCAGACACATAGCAGACAGTGAGCCACGCACTCACCGTGGGGGTGGGAAAGCAGCTGTCTGCGCGCTCCTAAAGGCCTCGACGGTGGGAGTGTAGGCATGGAGGAGGAGGGGCACAACTGGCATCGTGGACAAGGAACGAGGGCACGGACGGCGCGGTGCTCCGGCGTGGGGCGGTGCTCCGGTGTGGGGCAATGGATGGTGTGGGGCGGTGCTTCTAGCATGGGGTGGTGCTTCGGTGGCACAGGGGGAGGGGTTGGCGCGGGATTGAAATGAATTTAGATAATTTCAGCCCGCACCTCTTTTATACCGGTAGCTCATCACTGCCGGTTCTGAATGTAAACCGATAGTAATGGGGTACATCACTGTCGGGTCATTCCCTAAACCGGTAGTGATGTGGTGTAGCAGTTAGGTGTTAAGTAGGATAACTTTTCATTTTCTTTCGAACTTCTACTGGCACAATGGTTAAGACCCCTCAACTTAGCCCCCGAGACCTGTGTTTGAGTCCTAGGTGACCCTATTTTTTTGTTCTATTTTATAAATTATTAATTTACTTCAGAAAATAGCTCATCATTGCCGGTTTTGATTGTAAACCGACAGTGATGGGGTACATAACTGCCAGGTCATTCCCTAGACTGGCAGTGATTTGGTATAGTAGTTAGGTGTTAAGTTAGGTGTTAAATATGATAACTTTTCCTTTTCTTTCGAACTCTTCCTACTGGCGCAACGGTTAAGACCACTCAACTTAGCCCCCGAGACCCGTGTTCAAGTCCCAGGCGGACCAAAAATTTTTGTTCTATTTTATAAATTATTAATTTACTTCGAGAAATATCTCATCACTGTCGGTTTTTATTATAAACCGACAGTGATGGGGGTATATCACTGTCGGGTCATTCTCCAAACCGGCAGTGAAGTGGTGTAGCAATTAGGTGTTAAGTAGGATAACTTTTAGTTTTCTTTCGAACTCCTCCTACTGGCGAAACGGTTAAGATCCCTCAACTTAGCCCCTGAGACTCATGTTCGAGTCACAGACGGCCCAAATTTTTTTTGTTCTATTTATAATTTATTAAGCGGCCTAAAGGTCAAAAGGAAAAAATAAATAACCCTTTGCACACATCCTATACTAGCACAACAGCTAAGTCTCTGAACTCTGCAGCCTGAGGCCCGAGCTCGAACCCGAGGGCTGGCACAATTTTTTTTAATTTTTTATATATCACTACCGGTTTTCAAAATAAACCGACAGTGATAACCAGCATCACTATCGGTTTATTCTCATCAATGCCGGGTTTTTTTGAAATCGACAGTGGTGTTTATATATATTAAAAATTTTCTTTTCTATACTGAATAAATAGAAGCATATGTATTCCTATGTCAAAATGGCTTAAAAAAATTTTGGCAAGCTTGTACGCTCAAATTAAGACCCCACACAGGATCTTGTGTTTTTTATTAGTTTTTTTATTTATTATATTTTTTTGTGTGCTGAATGAGACAAAAGAGGGTGAATTTCATCTTGGACCCAATAGATTTTTTTATCCACCTCCACAAAATTCTTATCCTTAGGGCATATTAGAGCCTGTGTAAAAGTTTGGCATCATTCTGAATCTTTTCGTAGGTAGACTCAGTTCAACCTATAATTAATCAGTGTCGTCGCGCGAAAATTTAATTAAACCTCAGAAAGTAGCGAATCATCTTCAGAAAATCCCAAACTAGGTGTTTCCTTCACACGCTGCACGTGCAAGCCTAAGAAAAAGTTTGAGACCAATACGATACCGGAAAACGTATGAACCACAAAAACCTTGATAACCAATGTATATAGTCATGGTTCGATGAAAGGGCACATGTACCTCTATGAAGCATGTATACTCCGCCTATGTTAAAATAGCTTAAATTTTTTTGGCAAGCATGTACACCCAAATTAAGACCCCACATAGGATCTTAGGTTTTTCTAATCAGTTTTTTTATTTATTATATTTTTCTCTGGGCCGAATGAGACAAAAGAGGGTGAATTTCATCTTGGACCTAATAGATTTTTTCATCCACCTCCACAAAATTCTTATCCCTAGGGCACATTAGAGCCTGTGTAAAAGTTTGGCACTATTTTGGATCTTTTCGTAGGTAGACTCAGTTCAACATATAATTAAACGGTGTCGTCGCGCAGAAATTCAATTAAACCTCAGAAAGTAGCAAACCATCTCCGGAAAATCCCAAACTTGGTGTTTCCTTCACACGTGGCACGTACAAGCCTAAAAAAAGTTTGAGATGAATACGACACCGAAATGCCTATGAACCATAGAAACCTTGATAACCTATGTGTATAGTCATGGTTCGATGAAAAGGCACATGTACCTCTGTGAAGCATGTATACTCCGCCTATATCGAAATGGCTTGAAATTTTTTTGGCAAGCATGTACACCCAAATTAAGACCCCACACAGGATCTTAGGTTTTTCTGATTAGTTTTTTTATTTATTATATTTTTCTCTGTGCCGAATGAGACAAAAGAGGGCGAATTTCATCTTGGACCCAATAGATTTTATCATCCACCTCCACAAAATTCTTATCCCTAGGGTATATTAGAGCCTGTGTAAAAGTTTGGCACCATTCTAAATCTTTTCATGGATAGACTCAGTTCAATCTATAATTAAACAGTGTCGTCGCACGGAAATTCAATTAAACCTCAGAAAGTAACAAACCATCTCCGAAAAATCAAAAACTAGGTGTTTCCTTCACACATGACATGTGGAAGGCTAAGAAAAAGTTTGAGATGAATACAACATCAGAATGTATATTTCTAGTTGCCCAACAAATGTTATACGAATTACATGCATGACAATAATTAAACACACAAAGCCGTACAAATTAAAATTAGAACTCAATTAAACTATGACCTTAAAAACAACCTAATAAACATTAATTACTATCGGAATCAATGCCGAGTTTGATCGGGCCACGCACACTAGCATGCCTCTGTAGCCATATATGGTAATTGATGTCACGAATTATGTATCCGCTTGTATCGATGAAGTCCAATGCACGTATAAGTGCACTCTCTCGTGCCTTACAATACCAAAAGAATGGTCGGCCATAGAAGTAACCTACTAAACGACCACTGCCCCTGTTAGTAATCTTTATATAGTACTAGCGTTCTTCTATAGTGAGCTGGCCGAGGTTACCATTACAAAAGCCCCAATCGTACCCGAGTTGTTCCGTAGCTTGGTCTAGAACGGCCCACAAGCCACATGCAGCATAGGTAAGGTCCTGGAGCGCAATCTGCATGCAGAGAAAAAGAAAAAAAAATTAGAGAATGTTATTACAATAATAAACAACAAATAACCATGACTCAGGTATAAGTGACCATTTTACCACATCCGCACGGTTGTAGCTCGCAAACCATTCGCTTGCTTGTGGGACGGTGATATCACCAGCATTTAAAGCAAGTGCCTTGAAGTGCGAGAAATCAGGCACATCATAGCAAACACGTCAAAGTGCCTCTAAATAGATGTGCACGACACTGAATTGGACGCTTATTATGTTCGGGCATTGTCTTCCCATCTTGTGGATATAGTTTCGATGATTTGCACCCCTCAAAGGGATGGAAAAACTGAGTTCACATGTCCATAGCCGACCACTTACATTAGATGCCGTGTTCTCGACGATGTCCGAGATAAAGAACCAGCTAAGTGCTATTCGCAGCTAATCTATTGGGGATATAGTCTGTGACATATATATGCAACAATGATATTAAACTAATTACACTTATTTGTTAGCATCAAAAAACAAAAGATGTTGGAAAATATTTCATACAATAGCTGGAACAAGGAACCGTGGAATGGCCACAATAAGAGTGAATGGCTCATCGCCAGGGTGGAAACCTGGTTCTTGTGGTGGGGGAGGTCCGTTGTTCATACCACCTGATCGATAAAATGCCAAAAAATGTGAACATAAAATATATGCACAAAAATTTCTTCTAAGTAAAATGTGGCAACATAATTAAATATAGATCAAATGCAAGGAATAAGAATATATATAAATGTAGAATGCAAAGAAACATGAATATAAATATAGATCAAATGAATATAGATAGAATATTCAGTGAATTTTCTCTATGCACCTTCTTTCTTTGTGGCCTTCTTAGCATTCCTCTTCATCTCGGCCTGATTTGGAGACTGGAACAATACACGCATCAAGTAAATAGATCACTCAATAGTCAACACACAAGCCACAGACATTCCCATTCACATCTCTAGGAGCACATACATCAATGATCAATGAAGGTTGGAGGAGGAATGGAGCTACTACACCTTTGCTCAATGCCGACTATGGGCTGGGCTCTTTTGAGTATTGCGAGCAGGGACTACAAACTAGTTGGGGACCAGTGGTGCCAAGGAGCTGTGGATCCCTCACTACTAGTAGTAGCTCAGAAGAGAATGGCTGCCCCAATGTCCTTCTATCGGAAGTCTAGACATATATATTTATATTTATATTTAGTTGGTGTTTAAATTCAGAGAGTAAAGTTTAGAAATGTTACGTCCGGTGTCTAATCAAGTGTTTGAATAGTAATAAGGTCAGTCTCAATGGTAGTTTTAAATAACTTTTATTCTCATTAATTGCTATGATACGTTGGCATATTTGTTGAGTTGGCAGAGTATTAATAAGGAGGAGAGAGGAGATGAGAGTTTCATCAGGATCACACATCCTTCACGGTTATGTGCATAATGATTATATAGTTAACAATAATCTAACTATCTTTAGGTGCATCAACAATGAGGGCCTCATTGTGATCAAGCCGTACGTAAGCAGGTTCGTCACCCTCTTGAATGATAGGTAGGGGTACGTTCGCCCCGAATAGAGGCATTTTCTAATAGCCCCTGTAGTCTTCTTCGTCCGTCACTCCATCGACGCCGACAATCTTTCTTTTCCTTTCTGGGACTACTTTTAGCCTTCCTTTTGTCTTGCTGTCCCTTGCATAGAAGACTTGTATAACATCTCTTGCAAGGACGAAGGGGTCGTCTCTGTATGTGGTCTTAGTGAGATCAACGGTAGTGAACCCTTCGCTGTCAATGTTGATTTTCTCGAGCTGGACCCACTGGCAGCGAAAAAGAGCTACCTTCAATAGACCATAGGCTAGCTCCTATATCTCCTCTATGAAACCATAGTATGTCGCCTGCACATTGTTGTTTTCATAGTGAGCATCAAAACGAACACCACAATTTTGGTATGTGCTCTTTCCATCTTGCTTTTTTGTGTAAAATGTGAATCCATTGATCTCATACCCTTGGTACTTAAGATATGTACTCAAAGGTCTCTTGCTTAAGGCATCTAGTTTATTACCCAACTTTATTCCAAGCAAGCGACATCACAACCAGTTGACAAATTCCTCCTTATGTTTTTTATCCAGCCAAGCCTGTGACCAGCTCGGATATAGAGTTTGCAGCGATTGCCTGTGCTCGTCAATGTATGGCATCACACCCTTAGCTTGTTGGAGAACAGCGAACTATGCCTGTCTAAAAGAAATAGGGTCGTCTACTATAACAGATTTCTCCCCAATCGTTCCTTTACCACGTATTCTTCCCTCATGACGAGATTCTGGAACTTCGACCCTTTTGATGTCCAAATAATATATGCAGAACTCAATGGCCTCCTCCGTTGACCATCCTTCAACCATGCCCCTGTCTGGCCTGAATCTGTTCCTAACATACCTTCTAAAAACTTTTATCAATCTTTTAAAAGGGAACATCTGATGTAGGTACATTGGGCTAAGGGCTCTAATTTGGTCAACAAGACGAATGAGCAGATGTAATAAGGTATCAAAGTAAATTGGCAGGAAATGCATCTCAAGCCTAACGAGAGTTTTGGCTATGTCTGGCTGCAGCTGCTCTAGCGTGGACACATCAATGAGATTTTTTGAGATCGCGTTGAAGAACAAGCAAAGCTTTATGATTGGGGCGCAGAACTTTGGGGGGAGGATACAACGTAGGGTAATAGGGAGCAGTTGAGTCATAATGACATGACAGTCATGTGCCATCATAGGGCTATAGTTGAACTTGAGTTCTCTCATGTTCACTAGCCTCTTTGGGTTCACACAGTAGCCCATCGGGACTTTGAGTTCATTGAAGAAAGAAATAAGCACACGTTTTTCTTCCTTCTTCAATGTCCATGACGCAACCGGAAGTTCAAACTGGCCATTCTCTAGCTCCATAGGATGTAGCTCCTTCCTGATTCCCAAGTGTTGCATGTATATGCGTGTGGCTAGTGAATCCTTCGATGTCCCCTTGGTGTCCATCAAGGTGTTAAGAGTGTTAGCACACATGTTTTTAGTGATGTGCATGGGATCAAGACAGTGGCGTACACTCAGAAATGGCCAGTAAGGTAGTTTTTAGAAAACTGATTTTTTCTTCCAAACACTCCCATCAGGCGCTGCTATTGCATTGTCCCCCTTCCCAAGGACAACCGCCAGTTTGTTGAGTTCTCAAAGTATCGCAGGCCCATCTCGATATTTTGGAGCTAAGCGTTTCTCAATAGTACCATTAAAATCTTTTTTGTTCCTACGGTAAGGGTGATCCTTAGGTAGGAACCTACGGTGTCCCATATAAACTATCTTTGAGTTATTTGGCGGATTTACCGCATCGGTGTCGTCCAAGCACTCGACACATCTAGTATAGCCTTTTGTCTTCTCTTCGGACAATGAACCTCGACTTGGTAGGTCAGTGATTGTAGAGATAAGTACTCCCTTGATCGTGACATGTTCCTTTTTGTACTCGTCCCAAACATCCGACACACCCTTTTCAAACATCTCCACTAGTTCATCGATCACTGGTTCTAGAAACACATCGATGTCATTCCTAGGTTGTCATGGCCCTTGGATCAGTAGTGGCATCTGGATGTACGACTGCTTCATATAGACCTAAGGTGGAAGGTTGTATATACAGAGCGTCACTAGCCAGGTGCTACGATAGCTTCTAACCGGGTCAAAATGATTCATCCCATCTATGCTCAAAGCAAACCAAAGGTGCCTTACCTCTCCACTGATGTCCTTATAGAACATAGTATTGATAGTCCTCCAGTCATGCCCATTGGCGGGGTGCCTCATCATTGTATCTTTCTTACGCTCTTCGCCATGCTAGCGCAACAGCTTGGCTGACTTTACACATGCAAACAGCCTATGCACTCGTTGAACTATAGGGAAATACCAAACGACCTTTACAGGACCTCCTCTGGTCTTAGTACCCTCATCTGACGACCCTTCCTTGTACCATGGAGCTTCACATTTGGGGCACTTGTCCAAGTCTTTGTATTTTTCTCCATGGTACAATATGCAATCATTGGAACACACGTGGATTTTTTCAACCTCGAGGCCGATGGGACAGATCATTTCCTTGGCCAAGTATGTCTTTTCTGGCAACTCTTTTTTTCTGGGAGCATTTTCATTATTATACCAAACAACTGATCGAAGCCTTTATCGCTCAATCCATTTGTCGATTTGAACTCTAACCATATGATGTCGGCTTCCAGTTTGCTCATTGGATAATTCCTATACAATGGTGTTTTACCATCTTGTCTCATTTTCTCTAGCTTTCTCAGCTATCTTTCACTAAGACATCCGGTCTCTACATTACGTAGTAGCTGAGAAATGCCATCGTTATCCTCGATGTCATCAGCTAGCATGTTCCTAAATACATTATTAACTATGGCCATAGGTTCTATATTGACACCGGGTTCCTCGTCAGCATCGTGGATGGCTACGTCAGGCATGTCCACATCATCATCGTTTTCCTGCAGAACATTCACACCAACCTCACCACGCATAGTCTATATCGTATAGTTTGGCATGAACCCCTTGGTAATCAAGTGCGATCATATAGACTCAATTTGACGAAAGTTCATATGACTCTTGCAATCTTTGCATGGGCAGAAGATAGGGTTCCCATTTCCAGCATGGGTTTTAGCATCGGTGATAAACTGGCTAACGCCATGCATGTACCGCTTGTCCATTCGGGACAGATGCATCCACTCTCGATCCATCTTTGCACAAAAAATACTAAGACAATAATTACAAAGAATTAATAAGAAATCGAGCTACATAAACAACAATTGTAGCTCGAAAGTACCATTTTTGGAAAACATTATTATACACTAATTATTGGAAAATTGAAATTGGTAGCCCCGGCCCTGTAAATTGAAAATCGTAGTAAAAAACAATTATTGTGCAATAATGAAGGACATCTATTCTACTCTACTTCTAAGAACTAATTATAGCATCACATACTAAAAATGATGATCTTGACCACCATGGAATAATTAGCTAGGAATTTAAATGTGTTCATAGACACCAACCGTTTGGATGATGGATTCACCACAATTTGAGCCTTGCACAAATGTCCAATTGGAAAAGGGATCTCTAGAATGGAGAAAGAACTAGAATAAGAATCAAGCAATGTAGCCATCAAAATGATGCTAATTAAGCAATAAAATCAAAGGAGTGGATGTTTGTTACTAACCTTAAAGCAAAAAGATCAAGCCATTCTTCAAAATCCAAGCACTAGCTTCATGGTGAAAAGCAGCCGCAACAATGGAGGGAAGGTCCAAACGTGTGCCTCTGTTCTCGGGATGGAAGAGAGGAGGAAGGAGACGACGGCTGCCGCCTTTTTGTGTTGTAGTCTTATCACCATCGGTTCTTGGCTAGAACCGACAGTGATAGAGAACAATCACTGTCGGCTCTTGGCTTAAACCGGTAGTGATGAGTGGCCACCAAAACAATGCCGGTTCAAGCCACAAACCGGCAGTGATGTGATCCTTCACTATCGGTTTTAGCCCAGCCCCAATCATAATTTTCATTTTGAAGCTTATAACCGGCAGTGAAGGTACATCACTACCGGCTCTTACAAATCTGGTAGTGATGTGCAAATCTGGCGTAGTGATATATGCCTATATTTGTATTAAGATAGGGGAAAAAAGGGCCTTCCACACCGCACGCCGTGGCATGGCACTCAGTATGCATGAAACCTGACATGATCTCTAGCAGTAGTAGAGTAATATCATACATAGTGTTTATTATTTTAAAGATAAGAAAGAATACACGATACAGCTGATGGCTGCTGCTGGGTAAAGATTTTGCATTGAAGTACTTGCGCCAAATGAAGTAGGTGTAGGTAGTTGCATAGAAGCATGTACATACTCGCATGATGAGCATCGGTGAATCTAGGATTTTGGATTTTGTTTATGGGTACGCCGTCTAAAAATTTTCATATACAATTCGGTAAATTTATTTTAGCAATTCGGTAATAATTGTAAAATTGGCAATGTGATTCGGTATATATGCACTATGTAACACAATAAGGCTTAAATTCAAGGATTAAGTTTAAACCATCCACTAAATATAGTATAAATAGTTCAAAAGCCATACCAATAATTGAAATATAGGCATAAAAGAGAATCAGAGACTTACGATGCTAATTTTTTAACTATTTTATTCGACGCTTTCGAATGGACATAAATGTCTTGATTATATCATCTTCATCAACTTCAAAGAAAATAACCCGCTCAATGAAAGTAACTACACAATCATCCAAAAGACTATCTCTCATCTTATTTCTTAACTTTGTTTTCACTAAAACCATTGCAGAAAATACTCTTTTAACACTTGTCGTTGCCTCAGGTAGAAGCAAATACCAATTTGAGGAGCTCATAAACCATATTATACACTTTGTGCCTCTTTGTTTTAACAAGCTTAACTGAGAGATCAACAATATTGTCTAGAGCACTAAAGCTATCATCCTGTCTCATGTCATCAAAATAATTATGTAGCCATCATTCAAGTTTCAGCAAATTATTATTTGAGAACTCCTTTGGGTAGAACTCAGCTAGTCTACATAGCTTGTGTGCATCAAAAAAAGCAAATGAATTGGAAGGACCGAAGGCTGAGATACAAGACAACGACTCCATGTGTCAATGAAATATGGTCGGCAGTCTACCTAGGGGTATGCCCAAGGTAGTAGATTGTCGGTAGACAGATGCATAAGCTACAAACAAGATGGTGACGTAAGATAGACACGAGGTTTTATCCAGGTTCGGCCGCCATGAAGGCATAATACCTATGTCCTGCGTCTGATTGTATTGCTGTATGTCAATGAGAGATGTTCTTTAAAGGGGTCCCCTGCCCACCTTATATAGTCCGGGGGTAGGGTTACAGATCTAGAAACTAATCCTAGCCAGTTACAATTGCCATAGGCAGCTGGATAAGGATTCCTATTCTAACCGACCAGGATCTTGCTTGACCTCCAAATCTGCCTTGATTCCTTACGCGGGATTCCGAACAGATTGGCTGGGCCACGTGTCGTCTTCTAGTGGGCCAGACCCCCTGATCTGGGCTGGCCCAAGCCTAGCCATAAGGGTATAGGGGTTAATACCTCCACAGCTAGTCCCCGAGCACCATGTATTATGCTGCGACATGCCGTTCGATCTCCTTCGACTAATGCGATCCGTTTTCATGTCATCTCCAACTGGTTGAAATATTGACCAATCGAATGTGCCAGCATTCTGGTCAGAACAGAAAGTAGTAGACCACGATTATAGCTGAAGATTCTGGTTGTTCGAAGAATGCATGGTGCTCTAAAGAAAAAAGAAAAAGATTTCTTTCCTTATCAAGTGTGCCCACTTGTATTTCTGAAAAGAAATGTAAGTGACCCTTGGACAATAGTTGTTCTGGCAAACAGTCAGAGCATAGGGGTCGATAAAATAAGCACATTCACCTCAAGGTGAAGTGTGCCTACTTAGTCCTCGAGCCTGTTAGTAAGTGACGTAGGCATGTGGTGCCAGGGTCTAAAAATAATTTCCACTGAAGTTAAGAATCCAATCGTCGTACCAGTAATACGAGATGCACCGACAGGTGCATCGTACTGATGTATCCCCGAGCTTGCTAGAAGGTGAAGTATAAGCCTTGTAGCAAGGTCTAAATAAATGCCTCTCGACTGTATGTGAGTACAAATCACATGTAGCCAAGGAGAGAGGTCTCCGAGCAGTGGTCGGAACAGTTCCTGAGCACGATAGTGGTCGGAATAGTCCCCGAGCACAATAGTGGTCGATACAGTCCCCAAGCACGATAGTGGCCTGGTCTGGACAATCCCCGAGCACAATGGTGGTCTGTTCAGTCCTCGAGCACGATGGTGGTCTAGACAGTCCCCGAGCATGAGAGGTGCGGCAAAAAAACAAATGCCACTTGTACCATTATTTTGTGTATTTATTTATTTACTTGCTCTGTCAAGTCCAATCTAACACGTCTGGTCAAAAAAGTAGACGGGTATAGCATGTCATATTGCCTTCTTGTCCTTTCAAGCAAACAGTTACGTGGCACCTGTAAGTATGGGCGTCAGCGTGGGCCCTCTCACACTAGTAATGAAGAGGCACATACACTGATAATGAAGAGGCGCATATATTGGCATAGATCTTGAGGCTGTGAAAACAACCATCCGTGGCGCGTTCGCACGTCTCCCAAGAATCTTGGGTAGATGAAACGGTAGAACTCTTGGTTAAATACAATATAGAATTGGTAGGTTACTTTTTACTGAACCCCATTACCATTCGTAGCCGCAGCCTTCTTCTTCCTCTTGCCAACCCTAATACCTCTAAAATCACCACCAATCAATCCTCCACCATTTCCTCATTCATCAGCAATGCACAGAAGAAAGGAGTGGTGGAAATCAAGAAGCAACAAGTAGACCATTGAAGACCTTGTCACCATGGGAGTACTCCACAACAAGGAACTCGTAGGATGGCGTGCGCCGGAGGGCGAGGGGTACCTCGATCCATAACCAGGTGAGATCATGGTGTTCGAAGACTTCTTTAAGCAGGGTTTTGGGGTTCTAGTACATCCTTTCCTTTGGGGGCTCTGTCTGTACTACGAGATTGGGATTTGCAATCTGCATCCCAACTCGATCCTCCTTGTCGCCACCTTCATTCATCTTTGCGAAGCATATGGCGGCTTCCAGCCCTATTTCGATTTTTTTCGCCATCTCTTCTGTTTGTGGAAGAAAGGAAGCGGTGGCTCGAAGATAGCCAGAGGTGTGTACCTCAACCTCCGTGACGGGATGAAGACCCAGTACCTGCACTGCCCATGGAACATGTCGCTTGACGACTGGTACAAGAAATGGTTCTACATCCGCGAAGAGCCAAACACGATCACATTATGCGACATGGGGTTCATTCCGAAGAAGAGGACAAGCTGGTCGGAGAAGCCCGAGCACCTGGAACAGATTCCAGAAATATTTGGGATGATCCCATGGAAGAAACTGGACGGTTCGAGCATGGTCGGTAGCTTCATCAGCCGATGGATCTAGCCCTGCTAGAGGAGGGTACATCCTGGCTACGAGTACCAAGGTAGCGCAGACCCAACGAGGATGAGGCAGGAGGCGCTTGACAAGAACAAAGTTAGGGCCAGAATTGGAGAGCTATTTAACTTAGTTGATCCAAATTATGTCAGATTGATCAACATCGAGCACGCTTTCAAGCTCGCCCGACCTCCTCCAAAGGTAACTCATCTTGCCTTGTACCCGTAGTCTTATATTATAGAAGAAACTTACTGTGTTCACTCCTATTTGTTTCCCAGATTAATGGTCTGGATAGAGCGATAGTGTTTATGTCACCACCCCTTGGAGTAGATTGGCCGCAAGTTGCTGACCCAACCACCCAGACCAGCGTCGGGGTCAAGGACATCGACTGGGCCATGCTCGGAGTTGGAGAGGAGGCAGCGGCCAAAGCTGCTAGTAAGTGGCTGGCGGCCAGCAAGCGTCGTCAGGTGATCTTTACTCTATTGGACGATGACACAGAGGAGGGAGAGGATGCAGACATCTTTCGACTCGTCCCTCGAAAGAGGAGGAGGCAACTAGAGTCAATGGAGCAAGGTGGGTCCTCCATACTAGTGGGACCCACATCGCCGACCACTGCAACGTGAAGGACATTCGGTAGAGGGGTCGAGCACCAAGGCCCAGCGACGGTGCTGGATGTAGAGGGAGACCAGGTGTCACTCGCACAGCATGTGGAACAAGCTCGGCCAAAGAGATGCGCCTTCGCCACATCATTCCGCGCTTCCAACATGTAAGTATTTGTAACCTTGATGTAAGCTTCAATTTGTATTGAATATGGTTGCCTTCTGAACTTATCTTGGATGTACTAGTTCGGTGTCCACCGAAAATCTGGACCAACTAGCCAGGAGCGGCGTGGCTCCGCCAGCAATTTCAGAGAAGACTGCCCAGCAGCGGGCCATGGAGGAAACCATAGCAGAAGGCCCGTCAGAGCCTCAGCACATAAGCAGTCAGACAACAGTCCCTGAGCAGGGGGTCGAGGGAAGAGTCAAGCCAAGCACAAGTGCTCCGAGTGCTAACCCTGCTGAGGGCAACACCTCAGCATCAAGGGTAATGGAACAGACGGAGGAGCTATGGCTGGAGGTGAGAGCACAAAGCACGTTTGTCGATGCTGCAGCCCGTGGGAAAGCCATAGTGATCGCAGAAGCTACTAACTCCGAACCAGCACCAATACCTGAAGAAGAGCCCGAAGAGGACGAAGTAGAGGAGGTCCTAGGCCGTCCATAGGACAAGCGACAACATGTGTATGTGTCATGTTGGCAGAACGACCAATGGGTTGTACATGATGAAATCCCATAGGTCGAAGTGACCAAGAAAGTTGAACGAGCGGCAAAACGGCTAGTGACGGAGGTCCAGGTATGCTTTGCTTCACCACCTGATCTTGCTATCTAGTCAAACTTTCTTACTTAGCTTTCTACACATAGGACTTAATGAAGACCGCAAGGTACCATAAGAAATGCTTCAACCAGATCGAGGGGATCACTGCAAGCAATAAAGAGCTGACGACGGAAGTGGAACGCTTGCGCCACCAACTTGAAGCCGCCAACCATGAGAGGACAGAGCAAGAGTCCTAGAACCAGAACCTGGTCAGCCAGCTTAGTAACAAAGAGCAGGAAAAAATAAGTAAGTAGTCACTTTATCACAACGAATGCTGACAAGTGTTGTTGCGTTGTTGGTAGTAACAGCTGTAGTGCAGACTTAGAAGCCGAAGTGGTCCATCTCCGAGAGGAGAAAAGTCATGCGGTCGTGGAGTATGATCGCCTGAAAGAGGACAACAGAAAACTAGCGCATGACCAGTCGCAGCTCCAGGACCACACGACCAACATGAAAGAGGAACTAAAAAGTAAGTTTTCCAAACCCCTTTGCTCAATTTTGTTGCCCGCCTTATCTTGTCGTGGTATGACGTTTTAATAGCTTGTGCGGTTTCCAATTTTAAAAGTCAATGCCAAGAAGCATCTGGAGGCCATGATAAAAGACCGTGATGGCTAGAAGACGCAGTGCCAAGAGATCACCAAGGAACGGGACACATGGAAAAACTGGTGCCAGGAGGTGGCAACGAGCATTTTGCCAGTCCTTAACCTCATCGATCTAGCGCTTATAGAGGACGTGCCAAGGACGCCATAGCTGGGACTGGTCGATAGATGCTGAAAGGCATGGGGATGGTTCCAAGAGTTCATGAAGGAGGCGGGTGAGTACAAAGGCGCACATGTGCTAAGCATGGTACGTGCTCACTACCCCTTGATCGATCTCAAGCGCCTGGAGGCTGGATACCTAAAGGAGGTAGATCCAGACAAGGCTGAGGAGCTTCGGATGACCTAGATAGACCTGACGGCAAAAATAATTGGCAACATTAACCTATGTGGAGGCGAGACAGCACCTGTACAGGGCACGCCATCAATAAGTCAGTTGGAAGCACCGTCATTTTTAAGCCAACCGGCGAAGCCTGCGGTCTCGACTAGCCAGGCATCGACGGGGCCATCTTCTTCAGCTCGACCAGTACAAGAGTCCCTGAGACTCAAGCACGATGTCAGGCCCCATGAGCAGCAGGTGCCGCGTGCCCCGACCAGCCAATAGTATAGGCTATAGCTATAGAAGAAGATGTAGTTGTGTTATTGTAAACTTGGACCTTTTTAGGCAAGCTTGTAATAACGTAACTGTATATCAGCATAAGCTTGTTTGTTTTGTGGAAAATGTATTTAAGATTGGATCTTGTGTTGGTGTAACTAAGTGAGAACATGTTAGCATTCTGTTTAGTTGTACCAGTTTAGTCGACATGTCATCCTGAAAGGTTTGTATGGCCCTGGTTTGTCTTGTGGTTGGAGTGTGAGGTGCGTAGCCTGTGCACACATAGACGCACACAAGTCAAAACAGAGGGGACCTACTGATCACCCGTAGCAGAGAGCAGATCCCATGCACGCGTTGGGAGGAACCGGAGACAGGGCCTGCTCTAAAAACCCAGGAAGGAATGGTGGTCGGTTTTGACTGGTTGAGTTAGAATAACAATAGACTTCGAAGTGACACATTAGAGTGGTCGGAAAAATCATAATAGCTTTATTGAATTAAATCAAAAGTACAAGAGGAGTACATATCTTAGTAGTTAAGCATAGAAACGCCTAAGCTTGTTGATGTGCCATGAATTGGGTACGTCTGTACCGTCTAGGTGAGCCAACCTATAAGACGTTGGTCGTGTAACCTCCTTGATCATGAAGGGCCCTTCCCATGGAGTTGCGAGTTTGTGGACACCAACCTAATTCGTCTTCCACTTCAGGACTAGGTCCCCAACCATGAAGAACCACTCCTTAATGTTCTTATTGTAGTACCTACGTAAAACAGCAAGGTATTTGGCTGTACGTATGCAAGAATCGAGCCGCTTCTCTTCTGCTATTCACTTCCAGCTCTCGCACTTCATTGGCCTTGTCTTCATCAAAGTTCTCTACCCGTGCTGATTTGAAGGCTATATCTGCTGGGAGCACTGCCTCAGCGTCGTAAACCATAAAGTATGGTGATACGCCGGTATTGCGACTGGGCTGGGTTCTGAGGCCCCAGACCACGGCTAGTAGCTCTTTGAGCCATCTTCTAGGAGCTTTGTCATTTTCTCTGTACATCCTCTTCTTAAGTGCATCTAAGATCATACCATTTGCCCGCTCAACCTGTCCATTAGCTCTAGGGTGCGCCACCGAGACATATTTTACTACTAAGCTCCTTTCATCATAGAAGTCCCAAAAAGCATTCCTGGTGAACTGAGTACCCAGATCAGTGATGATGTTGTTGGGTATGCTGAAGCGGTGGATGACCTGGTCGATGAACGTGATAGCCTTTTCTGAAGATGCCTGTACCAAAGGCATGTACTCTATCCACTTAGAAAATTTGTCGATCAGCACAAAGACACATGTAAATTTCCCAGGAGCCGGTTTGAAGGGCCCAATCATATCCAGTCCCCAGCATGCGAAGGGCCAAGAGGCTGGTATTGTCTGAATCTCGTGTGCTGGTATGTGGATTTTCTTGGCGAAGAACTGACAACCCTCACAATGGCGGACTAGCTTCTCTGCATCGGCTACGGCTGATGGCCAATAGAACCCTGCTCGAAAAGCCTTGCCAACCAGTGTTCTCAAGGCCACGTGGTTGCCGCAGGAGCCAGAGTGGATTTGGTCTAGGAGATGTTCGCCATCCTCCTAGGTTACACACTTCATCAAGATTTCCTCCTTTGCGTTCTTGCACCATAATTTGCCATCGACGAGCAGATACTGCTTACTGCGACGCATCAGGCGTTCATTTTCTGTCCGATGAGTGTAACCGCTACCATCTGTCAGGTACTTGATGAAAGGTACTCTCCAGTCAGCCATGAAAAGCCAGTCTAGAGGCTTGTCGACCGTGGGATCTTCCTCTTTGATGGAAGACGTGAGTAGGTCTTGAACAAATACGCCATGTGGGACTTTGGCTCAGGATGATCCTAACTTTGACAGCGCATCTGCCGCTTGATTTTTGTCCTGGACCACATGTGTGTACTCGATGCCATAGAACTTGCCTTCTAGCTTTCTGATCGATTTGTAGTATGCATCCATCTTTTCGCTGGTTGTATCTCAGTCCTTGTTGAGTTGGTTGATGACCATAGCTGAGTCTCTGTTAACATAGAGACGTTTGACACCGAGCTCGACCGCAATGCGCAAACCATGTAGGCATGCTTCATACTCGACGGCGTTATTAGACGCTGGGAAATAAATCCTGAGGACGTATCCGAGCTACTCCTTGGATGGTGACACGAAAAGGACTCCTGCTCCTATGCCATCGATGTTGAGAGAGTCATCGAAGTACATCGTCCAATACTCGTCGGGCCCCTGAGAGGCAGGTGTGCTTAAGTCTGTCCACTCGACGATGAAATCGACAAGTGCCTAAGACTTGATTATAGTATGGCTTACGAATTCCAAGGAGAAAGGGCATAGCTCCATTGCCCATTTGACGATGCGCCCATTCGCATCCTTATTGCGAATGATGTCTCCCAGAGGGTACTCAGTCATGACCACCACACGATATCCGTCGAAGTAATGTTTTAGCTTTCGGGATGTTATCAGTATGGCGTAGATCAGTTTCTGAATCTGTGGGTACCTGGTCTTGGATTCATTGAGTACCTCACTGATGAAATAGATTGGTTGCTATACCTTGTAGACGGGGCTGGGCTCGTCGTGCTCGACCACCATGGCGATGGAGACCCCCCGATTAGTTGCCACGATGTAAAGTAGGAGGGTTTCATCTTCTCTGGGAGCAGTGAGGACCGGAGGTGATGTAAGGAATTGCTTCAGCTGTGTGAAGGCAGCATCTGTCTCCTTCGACCACTTAAACTTCTTGGTTGCTTTGAGCAGCTTGAAAAACGATAGTCCTTTTTTGCCTAATCTTGATATAAAATGAGTGAGGGCAGCCATGCATCCGGTAAGCTTCTAAACATCCTTCACCTTTTTTGGCGGCTTCATGTCCAAGACAGCTTTGACTTTCTTCAGGTTAGGGCGTATGCCATCGTGACTGATGACGTTGCCAAGCAGTATACCAGAAGGAACATCAAAGATGCACTTCTTTGGGTTTAATTTCCATTGGAATGTGTTAAGGGCTGTAAAGGTGCGTTCTAGGTCATCAACAAGGGTATATGCTTCCTTGGTTTTGATAACTACATCATCAACATAAGCCTTGATGAGGTCGTCTTTTATCTTGTCTTTGAGGCAGGCATGTATGGCACGTTGGTAAGTAGCCCCGGCGTTCTTGAGCCTGAATGACATGGTCGTGTAGCAGTAGGCGCCGAAAGGCGTGATAAAGAATGTCTTGATCTGGTCGTCCTTTTTGAGAGCGATCTAGTGATAACCAGAGTAGCAATCAAGAAAGGAAAGCAGTTCACAACCGACAGTTGAATCTACAACCTCGTCTATGTGAGGTAAGCCAAAGGGGACTTTAGGGCAGTGTTTGTTGAGATCAGTGTAATCAACGCACATTCTCCATTCATTATTCTTTTTGCGTACAAGAACCGGGTTGGCTAACCACTTCGGATGATACACTTTTTTGATAAATCCGGCTGCCAAAAGCCATGTAACTTCTACCCTAATAGCCTCCTTTTTGTCGTGAACGAACCATCGTAGCTTCTGCTTGATAGGTTTGGCCTTGCCATCGACATTTAAGGAGTGCTCGATCAAGTTCCGAGGTACACCGGACATGTCAGCGGGTTTCCATGCGAACACACTCACGTTGCTCCTCAAGAACCTGATGAGCGTGTCTTCCTATTTAGGATCCAGGTTGGCCCTGATAAGGGCTATTTTGCTAGGATCACCATCGATGAGCTGGATCGCTTTGTGCTCTTTGGACTTGATGTTCTTGCGTGGGGCCTCGAGCTCTAGGATCTCCAGGCGATCGGCTAGGGTCTTCTTGGCGTCGAACGTGGTCTCGGCCATGCAAATAGAGAGGTCGTGAGCTCTGCTATTTTGAAGCTATCATCCTCATAGGTGTAAGCTGCGTACATGTTGCCCCTGAGAGTTAGGACCCCCTTCTCAGTAGGCATCTTGAGCACCAAATACCTATAGTGAGGTATGGCCATGAACTTGGTGAGTGATGGTCGACCAAGGATAGCATGGTAGGTGCCTTCGAAGTCGGCGACCATGAAGTTGACGTAGTCGGTGCGGAAGTGGTCTAGGGTACCAAATTGCACAGGTAGCGTGATCTGCTTGAGAGGTGTAGAGCTCTATCCAGGGAGAACATCCCAGAACTGTGCCTCGTATGGGTTGAGATCAGCCTGGGTTATCTTCAGGGCTAGCAAACTATTCTTGAACAGTATGTCGATGGAGCTACCGCCGTCAACCAGCACTCTATCAAACTGAATCTTGTTGATACAAGGATCGAGAACCAGGGGAAAATGCTCTAGCTCAGGTATAGCAGCCCATTAGTCCTTTCTGCTGAAGGAGATCTCACGGTGAGACCAAGGAGGAAGCCATGGATCGGCGATGAGGTTGTCAGCGTTGGCCACATTCAAGCAGGCGCGGGCGAGCAGCTTGCATTCTCGTTTGGTCTTGATGGACACTTTGCCCCCAATGATGGTGTGGACGTGATCGGTTGGCTTGATGTACTTGTGACGGGGATCTATGTCTTCATCATCGTTGTCCTCGTTGCGCTGTTCCCCTATGTCGTTAGGCTTGTCGGATGTATCCGGAGCCTATTGACGCATGTAGATAGACATGAGAACGCAACAATTCTCCATGGTATGGTTTGACTTGGGATGGAGCTGGTAGGGCCCTTTCAATGCTTTGGCATAGTCTTCTTCATAGTTATGACATCCACCACCTTTTTTAACAGTGTTGACCTCGCCGTCGTCTTCCCAAGCACGCTTGCCCCTATAATCGTCACGGCGGTTACGCCGCTGATTACGCTGGTCGTGGTGGTCGCGGGAGTCGTTGCGCTGGTTGCGGTGGTCAAAATTGTTGTTCTGACCATGGTTGCCGCGGTAGTCATCGTGGTGTGGGGGGTGGTCGGAGCGTGGAACCCTTGCTGCTTCTTCGATAATTATCTTTTTAGCATCATCAGCATCCGCGTATTTTTTAGCAGTGGCTAGGAGCGCTGTGACTAATTCAGGCCTCTTGCGGAGGAGCTTGTCCCTTAGGACATCATGGAAGCAGAGACTAGTGATGAAAGTCTCGATTGCCTCATTATTGGAGATTGACGGGACCTTGATGCGCATCTCCAAGAAGCATTGGACGTACTCTCGCAGTGGCTCATCTTTGCGATCTCGAATCCACTGCAGATCATATTTGTTGCCGGGTTGCTCGCAAGTAGCAATGAAGTTGTCGATGAATGCTTGCTTGAGCTCTTGCCAAGAGTCAAAGTAGTTCACCGGCAAGTTGACCAGCCATTGGTGGCCTACATGGCCGACGGTGACTGGGAAGTAATTAGACATGACGTGCTTGTCAGCCATTGCTGATCTGCACGTGGTTTTGTAGAGCATAACCCATAATTCGGGGTCCTCCTTGCTGTCGTACTTCTAAAGTTTCTCGAGCTTGAAGTTCTTGGGCCATATAACTTAGCGAAGGTGAGAAGTAAACTGCTTCAAACTTAGAGGGCTGTGGGTAGTATCGTATTCCATACGGCGATAGCTTTCGTGGGATGCATGATTGTGGGCTCTTTGGTTAATGCGATCGTACAGATCGCGTTCTTTGAGGTATTGGCGGAGATCGTTATTGCCATCGCCGTGATCCCGGTTGCCACCCTGGTTAACCCTGTGACCACGGTTATCACGGCGATTGTTGCGGTTGTCTCGGCGATTGTCGTCCCGGTAGTTGCGGTGGTTGTCGTCCCAACCACCATCATGGCCACCATTTCCGCCTTGACGGTTGTTTGAGGGGTCATCATTGCGCGAGCCATGTTGGTTGGGTGGCTGTGAGCGACTTGAGTACTGAGACGGATGGAGCCCAGACTTGATTTACAATCTCTGTGGTCTGGGCCATAGCAGCCATCAGGTAAGCTAGTATATCATCATGAACTGCCTGGGTTTCTAGGATATTGGGTAGTCGTTGCATTATCGCCATAGCAACAGCTACGTTGGTGCTTGGAGTCCTGAAGACCTGCTTGTCCCCCACCCTGTCGAAGGCATTGTTAAGGTCGCGCGGTTGGACCCTTATGCGTTGTGCCTCCTCTTCTGCCTCAGCTTCGATTTGTTGGCAATTAAACTGGTCAATATTGCATGCTTCGCATGCTAGCCTTTCTTGTTCTGTTTTGCCAACTGCTGGTGGTTCGTCATTACTGACAACATTGATCAAGTCCCCTCGCCTTGGTGGGAAAGATGGGAATCATGGGAACCCTGGGGCGTGGTCTGGGATATCCAGATTGTATTCAACGCCTTCATCATCATGATGCTAGAGCTTGGTGTGGATAGAGGCATTAGATGCGATGCTAGACGAGGAGCTTGAGCCACCCTCTTGAACTATGTGGATGGATCCTTCTTGATAATCCTCAATCCAGACCATGTTGACGAAGTTGCACAGGCCATAGGGCTGGGCCTGGTAGTTCTCCATCGAGGCTTCATACTCGGAGAGCCAGAGACCCGTCTCAGAGGCTGGCCGACGATAAATGGAGCGCCCTTCAGGAGTAGATGTGACCACGAGATTCGTACCAAGTCGTGCAGAATGACTGGCCTGAGCTGGTCAGGTAGATCTGTTGTGGGTAGTGGTTACCTGCTCATTAGGTTGACTTTGAATTGAACTTACCAGAGCTAGGGTTTCAGCAAGTTTGGTGCCGACTCGATCGATGGAGTCGAGCAGGTCAGTGTTGTCGATCTGCTTCCCTTTGTAGTGAGGAAGCGGATGATGGGTTGTCGGCATGGCTGAAGACGATGCAGGCGTGGTCAGAGCCAGATCCACCGTGGTCGGAGCTATAGCCGATGTAGGTGAAGCAGTGGTCGAAGCAGATTGAATCCGCACCTCCTCCGTGATAATGGTGATGAAGTCGTCGAAGCCAGTGGTCTAGGTGATCTGGCCGATGGTGAACGTGAGGCCATTCGGCGTAGCCATGGAGCCGGGGATGATGACCATCTTATTTTCTTGGAGAGCAGTACGCACAACCCCTACCTAGCGCGCCACTATCAATGAAATATGGTCGGCAGTCTACCTAGGGGTATGCCCAAGGTAGTAGATTATCAGCAGATAGATACGCAAGCTACAAACAAGATGGTGACGCAAGACAGACACGAGTTTTTATCTAGGTTCGGCCGCCGTGAAGGCGTAATACATACGTCCTGCGTCTGATTGCATTGCTGTATGTCAATGAGAGATGTTCTTTAGAGGGGTCCCCTGCCCACCTTATATAGTCCAGGGGGCAGGGTTACAGATCTAGAAACTAATCCTAGCCAGTTACAATTGCCATAGGTAGCTAGATAAGGATTCCTATTCTAACCGACCAGGATCTTGCTTGACCTCCAAATCTGCCTTGATTCCTTACGCAGGATTCTGAACAGATTGCCAGGCCATGCGTCGTCTTCTAGTGGGCTAGACCCCCTGATCTAGGCTAGCCCAAGCCTAGCCATAAGGGTATAGGGGTTAATACCCCCACACCATGTTAATCTCGTCAAACCAATTATCAAGTTCTTGACTTATTTGATCAATAACACCAATATATACTTCTCTTTTGAAGTGGTCATCGTTGGTCTGCTTTCGGGCATGAGCTTTCCTTGATGATTTTCCATAAGGAACATAATCGTCATCCATAGCATGAACTTTAACATCATGTTTATCACAAAATGAAGTGACCCTCTCAAGGGTTATTCCAACGAGTAACTGCAGCTATTTAGTGGAAGTATGGCGCTGGCCACTCGCTGGGTAGCGAATTGGACCGGGTAACGTACAAAACCTTGTTTGAACAAGACCTGAGGGCTAAGGGAATGTTGTTCCACGAACATCCATGTCATGAGACTCAAAACCGAGAAAATAGAAACTTTGAAAGGAAAGAAACATAAATAGGCCTGGGCATTCGGGTTATCCGAATTTTTGGGACCTAGACGCCAACGGTGAAATTTGTGAATCAAAATCAATAAGATATCAGGATGCTGCAATAACTGTAACTAGGAAACGAAGATTTCCAAGAACATGGGTAGGTAACAAGCAAGCTCATCCTAGGCCTTGTGTTGACTCTGGAACATGCCATCACAAGAGTACACCCACAAGTCAATCATGTTTTCTTTCCACAAAAAAAAGTCAGTTACGTTTGCCATTGCTCAAAGTGCCTAGTATAGGAGAAGGTTTGCCAATGCTAAGGGCTAAAGGTCCGCCTGTTCCTTATGACCGATCAATCAAAATCAAAATATAATAATGTTATAAGCCATCACGCTTAACAATTCTGTCGGCACATACTGCTTTATTTGTTTAGACAAACCAGCTAGGCAAGCAGCCCAATAGGAATGGCTAGCTAGCTAGAGCACCCACAAGCATGGTGGTGATGATGTATTAAGTATTCAGGCAGTATTACGACCATTTGGATTAGAGAAAGGAAGGGGAAGCAAAGCATGCATATATATGGCCGAGCTGATAACCGCGCAATCACCACTTGCCAGTGGCGGAGGTAGATGAATGTGCGCTCCTAGCTGCTGGGCCACCACAGCCAGACACATAGAGGCTTCTGCCTTCCGCACTCGGCTCTCACCAACGCAAGTGTTTGGCCCTGGACTAATCGACTGGCCCAGGCGCTATAGGAGGGATGTCTCAGGACATCGGACAAAGTCCAAGTGGAGGCTTTGTCGGCGCGAGGGCGTAACAGTGGCCAACGAGGGCTGACGGTGGAAGAGGTGTCGAGGAGACGTGGACTCGGCTACAGGTCCCAACCCAGCTTTGTGCTGGCTCCGGGAAAGTGATGATCTACATAGTTTTGGGCTTCCGCACGGGTATGGCACATCTTGTGTTTCCACAGGGGCAAAGAGAACCTACCGCACACGAAGACAACATGTTAAGGACAAGGAATCACACATTTTTTTAAATAATGTTTTTAATGATTAATTGCAAATCTAGAAGTTGTTATACAAAAATTTGACATCTAGCATCCTGTCAGCTACTCAGTAGCCAATAGGCCTACGTGGCGCACACGTGGTAGCCGACACTAGCCAAAATAGCTTGTTGGCAATGATAGGGACCCTGTCGGTAGCTGGAGGGCCGACAGGGACAGTCAGTTGCCCAGTTACTGATACCTCTATTTCATGATGTATTCCTTATTTTCTAGACACAGCCATCACCCGATGTGATACTTTTTTGACGAACACAACCATCTTCGGCTAGAATACTCGATGCAAGGCTAAACAATATCATTTTACATTTTAATTGTCCTTTGCCACGATGCAGGCGAGGGACTGTATTGGAGCGTTGACTTCATTGCAAAGGTGCACACATTAATTCATTAGTTAGCATCACAAATCCAAGAGTACATTAGTCCGCATGCATACATCCATGCTAGCATACAACCATATAGTCCTTCATGCTTAACCTACACGACGACCACACTTAGGTGCCTGCGCACCTCGATGATGAACCTGGGTCATAGGGTAAGTCCACTGGTATGAAGGACATCACTGTCGTGCAGGTGGGGTTGACTCCATATGCGTAGTACCCTGAGTCGGTAGAGGTGCACCAGAAAGCTAGGAGGGCCTCTACCGGCACAAGGAAGCAACAAACGCGTGTGGCTGCATGGAACTAACCCTAATCTACATCTAACTCTACCCCAAAAGAAAAATTATTAACTAAACTAACTAACCCTAGACAGAAAAAAAACTTGTAACTAACCCTAAAACTAAAAGTACTCCTAACTAAATCTAGCTAATAAACTAAACTAACAAAATCTAACTAAACTATAAAACCAAACTACCAAAACCTAACTAAACTAACAAACTAAACTACCTAAAAAAGAAAAAAAATGTACCTGAGGGGCCGGTGGCGGCAAGCCCTCTGTCGGATCTGGTGGCCGGCGGCGAGCCAAAGCCACCCGCGTGGTGGAGGAGAAGTGGTGGCCGACGACGCACTGGTGTGGAGCGAGAGAGAAAGAGAGAGCAAGAGACAGAGCGCAAGGGAGAAGATGACCGGTTAGATATTTTAGGGCCTATCGGCTAACCGGGTGCCGACATGCCTATTGGGCCGATATAGGTCCACTGGGCTGTCCTATCTGGCTTAGTCAGGTACCTAGTTGGCTGCTGGCTCACCGACAGGGACCTATCGGCCCATCAGTTGCCGATAGGGTCCCAATCAGCTAGCCAAAAGTCGACAGTACACTATATTTACAATTCTTACAATCCAAATTCTAGATTTGCAATTAATCATTAAAAAATATTATTTAACAAAAATTCAAGGAATCATCGGATTTGGAATGACGACTATGCATTTCCTTCTTTCTCTTTCTTTCTTTTTGAATTAGGGAGACTCCCCATTTCCATTGCATTAAAACAGAAATACAACAGAGTTTGAAGATTGTTTAGAATAAATAGAGTAGCATAAAGAGGTTTAGGAAAAGGAAAGAAAGGGAGTTTTATGTGGTAGAACCACCCGAAATAACACGCTTTCAGAGGCACTCGTCTTCCACTAGACACTAAGCACCCTAAAAGTTAGCTATATCAGACAGTTCTATCGAGCACACCCCACGGGAGAACTCAAATCAATCCACATTTTACCTCTAGAATCTGATAATGAGTACACGTTTATAATACTTAGTCCATTTCATACAACAAGAGTTCTTGGAAATTATTTATTATAATCCCAGAGTTCAGAGTGCGATAATGAAATAGCGAAATAAAAATAAACATCTAGCAGAAACAATACAAGGATCCATCTATGCCCACTAAAAGAATCCTCTACACAAGAGCTACTCCTCAAGTTGCACCTACGACAGGGGTAAAATAAACCATGAGTGCACAATGTACTCACAAGACTTACCCAACTAGTGGAAATAGCTTCATGACTCCAAGGAGTATGATAGGTAATATGGATTTATTGTTTTCTTTTTGTTTGTGAAAAGCATTACTAGGAGTACGTCCTTAAGATCAAGTTTTATTAGTAGTCAAGATTACTTCATTAGCTAACCATTCTAAGTAAGCACGTGTTCTACTTTCAAGCAAGGGTTGAGCAATCAGAACCATGTTATCATCTTTCATCTTCTAATTCTTACTATAGTGCTAAACCATAGCCAAGTTGTACGGTCTCACGGAAATAGCGATTCGTGAACCAATGTATCCCAACTGGGTATCCTGAAACACACGCCCCGCTTATGCCCTAGGCACAAGGAAGACTAACCCATTCCACTCCTATCATGGGGTCTAGGTCCCCGTCCAAACTTAGACTCCAAGCCCCACACTTGAGACCCGGTCTCAACATGGTGCTTAGACCTTCACCTTTCCCCGCCTCCAATCAGTCGGTCTAGAAAGAGCCAGAAGCCATGACAAGAGCATAACGA
Source organism: Miscanthus floridulus (assembly GCF_019320115.1). Classification (NCBI taxonomy): domain Eukaryota; kingdom Viridiplantae; phylum Streptophyta; class Magnoliopsida; order Poales; family Poaceae; genus Miscanthus; species Miscanthus floridulus. The sequence continues at coordinate 94,182,558 of NC_089590.1, read as the reverse complement.
GCCTTCCCGCTCCCATAAGAAAGTATGTGCTCATAATAATAAGTCTGTGACCTGACTACCATCCACAGCAACGGACGGTCCTGAATCGACATGAACAGGGAAAATAGTGTAACCAAGCTAAGCCCCATTGGCCACGGGACACAACATATTACACCCACCAATACCCATACAATATCCCTACCCTGTCTCTATTTTCCTTTCATCATTTTATTATGAGAGTAATAATAATCCACTATTGTGAGCAATGGTAGGTTACTCACGCTACCGATGACCTAAGCATAGCATCTACTCGAACCTGCACTAGTAAGACTCTTAGGACAGGTATATCTATGCATGTGGTTTTCATAAAATTCCTATAACATAAATGCACATAACATATATAAGTAGTGATTATAAAAAATAAGGGGTTATGCACCGGGGCTTGCCTTAGGTAGGCACAATGTCAGCTGAGGCAATCAATGGCGGCTCCAAGACTTCCTCCCTCATGAGGATCTCCTCCTCATACTCCTCAATGATCTCCTCAAACTCGCGATCATCGGTGGTCACTATCTCCACCAACTCGTTCTCTACATGCATGCGATGATGATATAACACTTAGCATTTAGGCAACAACAACTCTTAAAATAAAAATACACATACTAAGCTACTAAGCTGGCTCTAATGACTAAGATACTAAGCTAACTATCATCTTCATCAAGCAAGGTGTTGGATTCAACTAACAAACCCTTAGCTTGGTAAATTAAGGATATATCTTTATTTCTTCTAGTGATTTAACGTATATTGAAACAAAGAGCATTTAACTACCCTAATGCTTACTCTACCCTAAGGCTACAAAAATTATAGTGAGTACATAATAATACCATGAAGCTACTATAAAAATTTTAGGACCAAAGCTAGCTCCAATATACCACAAAAATTCCTACAATGATTAATTTAATAATATGAAGCATTCTCAAATGATTTATTAGCTCCTGGTATCAACATATATATATATATATATATGAACTAAATACACCAATAGATAGAGCACAATTTTATGAATCTAACAAAATTTGTTTCACAATTTTTGGACACATACATGATTTTATATTAATTGTCAAAGATAAGCTCAGAAATTAAATAAGAAAACTATTTCTAATCCCTTATGAAAAAGAAAAACGAATTCTCCTGCATGGCCCACACACGTGGCCCACGTGAGGCCGTCCTGTAGCACGAGATGGACCGCGGCGGGGAGAAAACCGCGCACGCTATCGATTTTGCAAAAGAGACCTCAAACTTCTCCCAAATTACAACTAAGTACTAACACTATGTTCCCCTCTCTCAAACATTTTCAATTAACCCCCTCCGGTGACTCAGTGCACGGTGGCCAATGACATAGCGTGGCTGCACCGGCCACCTAGGACCTACAGTAGACCACCTAACAGGTCAGTCACCATCTGCAACCCGAGTGGCTACGCTAACTGACGGTGCGGGGTGATATGACTTGCTGGGGAAGGCTGCAGTGGCGTGCGGCCATCCACGATGATGGCGCCACTGTTTCGATGAGCTTGGGTAACTACATACCTAATTAGTTAGCGCGTGAGCATCAGGAGGCTACCATAGATCAGGTCAAGGTGACGGTTAGGGTGGAGGATGACGGACGAGGGCTGGCCATGTGTGGCCAAGCCATGCGGTGGTGCACCGCAACGGAACAGTCACGTCAACGATGATGGGGAGGCGGTAGCGGTTCCACTAGCGTGTGCAAGGCAGAGAGGAAGGCAAGGCGAAGCTAGTGGTGCAGGCGAATTAGCTCCGGAGGGACGGTAGGAGGGCTGCCCTCGACCATGGCCGAGCGCAGCCTTAATGGCACAGTGGCGCGGAAAAACTCCAAATTGGAGCTTGGCCGTGCTCGCTTCAAGGTTGGGTGGGGTCGGGGGAGGGGTCAGGTGGCTTAATGGAGAAGTCAGGGACGTGATGAATTGGGCAATTATGACTCAACCATGCTAAATTAAGCGAGCGGGGTCGATCGGTCACGGTGGTAGAGAGAGAGGAGCAGGTCTGGCTCGGCTCATCTTCGCCTTAGCGGCAAGCGGTCGACCAGACCCGAGGCAGCATCTGCACACCCGCTATGCGACAACATGGTCAGACCATGTGCGTGTGCATGGAGGTAGGTGGGGGAGCGGCATGCATGGCCACAGCGTCATTAAGGCGAGGAGAGGGCACGAGGTAGTCGGGACAGCCCATGTGAGCGCGGGGACAAGGCGAGCGGCAGCGCAACACAGCGTCGTAGTGGCATCGGTAGTGGCAATGTGAGGCAATGTAGCAATGCAGACGTGATGACGAGGTGATGGCACCGGCAGTAGCTCTATCACGGCGTGGGGCGGGGCAGGGCAGGCGGCAGCACAAGCGGCTCTACACGACGGGGCCATTGGTGGCCGGGCCACAGCCAGGCCAGAGGCAGCCACGATCGACCACGCGTGGCAGCGGGCGCACGTGCGACCCGCATGGTGACGCCGAGCGCCCGAGCTTGGTGACCGCGTCCACCCAGCAAGCCAGCCCGAGAACATGCCGTGCATGAATTTTACTATGCTAAAGAGCGTCTATTAGGCTACCAATCTGAGCTAAAACACGACACCACCTCTTAACTCAAATTCACAAAATAAATCCCCAAACCTGGCATTGTCTAGTTGTCAATAAACATAAAGAATCTTCTAAGTGTTGGCTGAATTCAATTTCAAGTTCCCTTTCTAAGCTACTAGAATTACTAGCTAGCAATGTTATTTCTCTACAGCAAAAGTTGCATTGCCATCTACAAAGTTTGTACTTCAAACTTTATTTAAGTATCACACACATGTTCTATAGTATTTTTGCTTAATAAAAGTTGGTTTTCAACCCTACTTGATATACATGAGCTATTGAATCAACTTTCATTTAGCATTTTTATTGATCATTTTAAGTTATAAAAAAATTATCTACGCATTTTATCACATGCATTATCACATAAACATGATGCTCATGACATGTTTTAGTAGTTGGTTTAAGGCATAACACCGAGGGTGTTACATTTTAACTCCAATGCCAGAGTACAACCTAGGGAATGATAACTAAAGCTACCAAAGAACTTCACATCATAATTAGGGCTAGCGGCTTCCCAGACTGCTTCAATGTTCTGGATCTTGCTCTGTTTCATCATCTCTGGTGGCGTCTTGCAGCATATTGGTCCGCACAATGACTTGGTGAGTCTTGGACAGCAGCTGCACGACAATCTTGAACATGGTGACTCCCTTGATCAGCGCTTCCTTGTCATCTTCTTTTTGAAGACCTGCCCAAAATTTCATGAGTGCACAAGAATGGCATATAATCTCTATAGAATTGTGGAATCTTTTCCCATATTGACCAGCAAATTTCTGCAATTCCAACAGTGAAGAATTGTTTCCCATTGGGAATCCACTTCTCACACCATTTCCATCTTTGATCAAAAGAAGTAGGGATATTATTGGCATCAAGGCATGTAGCAATTGTATCCCAAACAATCTTAGAACCAGAACATGTGAAAAGAAGGTGGGTTACTGATTTAGGTTGATGACAGAAATAGCAAGATGTATCCCCCATTCCATTGCCTCCTCATCATATTATCTTTAGTTAAAATGGCATTGTTTGCCACTAACCTTAGGAAGATCTTAATTTTAGTAGGAATTTTCCCCTTCCAGGTATGTTTGAAAGTGGATCCACCATCAGAACTTGTAAGAGCATTGTAGGTAGATTTTACAGAAAATTTGCCACTGCTCTCTAGTTTCCAGAACACTATATTATGCTTAGAATCTAACTAGGTTTCTAAAGCATCTTTGACTATTTTTTCTCATTCAGACTTGAGTTATGCAGTCAATCATCTACAGAAAGTGACAAGGATCATGTCACTGACCATCTAAAAGACAAAGATGTTTTGCTGATCACATAATTTGAAAAGGTCTGGGAAAAGAAGATAAAGAGGATCACTATAAAGCCAAGTGTCCTTCCAAACCAGGGTGGTCTTGCCATTTTTAACTTTCATCTTTCTACCCTGTAGATAGATGGTTTTGTACTTTAAGGAGATCAGTCCAAATGGGGGACTCAGAATGCTTGTGTTTCATAGAACAAACTGAGTCCCTTTTCAAATATTTATATGTGACAATATCTTGCCACAATCCAGATTCCTTCTCAAGTTTCCACCACCAATTACACAAAAGGCTTAAATTCATTTTCCTTATGTCTTTGATCCCTAACCCCCCCTTCTTGCTTTTGCAAATTTGGTCCATTTCACTATATGATACTTTTGTTTCTCTTTCTTTGGAATTACATTTCTCAAATCTGCAGTTCTAGATACATGGACGGATGACCCATGTAAAATCTTCTTTTTAATACACAAAGAGCTATATATGTCTATCTTTATATTAAGATAGAAAAAAAGTCTTCCACACCACGCCGTGCCATAGCACTCAGTATGCGTAAAATCTGACATGGTCTATAGTAGTATCATAGGTGTTGTAATAGAACCGTCCAATTTATAAGAACACAAGTACAATAGCAATCACCGAAGCGATCAAACTATCATACTTGAGCCCATATAAACCCGATAGTCTGATGAAATCACGAAGGATCTCAAACCAACCAACATACAAGCCAAGATCGTATATGATTCAACATAACCAGTCACATGTTACATCATAGTTCACAAATGGTTCACAAGTATCTCACATACATCGGAGTTCACATAGTTATTACAAACCAAGTTCAAATAGCGGAAGCAAAGTAGTTTGACATCAACATCACACTTAGTTCAAATACATTCTAGTACCACGGTCATTTTCAGTAAAAGCATAATAGAGAGGATAACTTAGGAGTACCATGCCCCATGGTTTAGTCCTCATCCACGGTAAGATGAAGGCAATTCTTATAGTACCCATGATACATCATATCATCTGCAACAAGAGGAAATAAACCCTGAGTACGAGAATATACTCAGCTAGACTTACCCGTCGTAAACCAGAAATAACATGACATCAAGGAGTATGCAAGGCTTTATCGGTGGAGTTAGCTTGACAACATTTTGCATAAAAGCTTAAGTAACATAACTTGGAGATTTAATATCTTTAGCATCAAATTGACTACCTATTCAATTAAGCATCTCTAGATTAGCACATGTACTAGAGCAATCACTTGATTAAGCTAACAAGCATTAGTAACCATATCCGGTGTATTAATTTGAGCATCATCATAACCATCAAGTTCTATCAATTAATTCTACGTTGCCACTACTCAGTCAAGTTCTCACTATCTAGGATAGACGGCGACTCGAATCAATTCCAACTAGCTAGGGAGTTATTCCTAACACAAACCCATACTTCCCCCGTCGGGTCACCTTTGGTACAACTCTGGTACAGTCGCGGGTCCGATCAGCGCTGCACCCTTAGGGATACTACCAGTCTGCCAGGAAGTTTAGGCCCGGCCTATCCTTGGACTCACGCCACTAGCTCCCCGCACACCCTTACTTCCTCAAGTGTGTGCACTTTCACTTACCGGGTCCCGGCCTGAGTTGTGCTACATGGCTTCGTGGTCGGAATGGCTTATCCGGCCAACTAAGTGCTAGGCATGCGTTCAACATGACATGAGGACGTACAGCGAATCGGTCCTTAACCGACATAGATGGGGATAAATAGGCACCAAGACCTTCGTGCCTTGTTGCTTCTCTATCATAATCCCGTCCGGTCTCCTTTTATTCATCAACATATGGTTATTTCCATGATAGCAATTATAGCCAACCGTGACTAGATATCTACCTATATCTTGCATGTGACAGAAAATCACCCGACTTCTATCGGACTAAGCATGGCTAAGCATATATTCGATCCTAGACCTACAAAGGATTCAAGATATATTTGTTTGGACAAGGAAAGTATATGCAGCAAGTGGTTCCAATCAACCCCTAGTACTTAATGCATCAACATAAAAGGACTCAAGTTAATATTTAGAAAACATAGGAGGCTTAGAATGCTCTGGGGCTTGCCTTTCATAAATGAGAAAGGTTGGTGATTAGGACACTCAGGAAGATCTTCCACGTTGACTCCTCCTTCCGTCTGAACCTCCTACTCCTAGGCTGCCTGCTGCTCCTCCTGACGCTCGGGTTCGAATTTGAGTAGCGTCACTCCTTCCGAGGAACCTATTGCATGCATATGCACAAATGAGTATCATGAATGCATAAGAGATGAGATGACCTGATAAAGTGTATACTCATGAGCATGGTTATCTGCAAGATGTATGATAAGTTTAGCATTCATTGACCAAGTAGATATATAACTTTCTTCTAATTGATCTTTACTGAGTAGGTGCATATCTCTTCTATAGTACAAGAAATATACACTCACCAAGTTCTAGTAACCTAAGGTAAAGTTGTTCATCATTAGTAAGAGGCTTAGAACCGGCAGCTAACAACTAATCTCAATTAGCCCAAGCATCTAGACAAGCATCACATAAGACAAACAATTATAATTTAACTTAGTCATTTCCTGGACTGTAAACAACAGCTACTTATTTTGGCCATATATGGAGTTCTACTCAACCAAATACTATGATCTTGGACTTTCTAGAAAGCTTATAAAACTTCCTACAACTCTCTTATAGTCATCTCAAGATGATTCAATGGCTATTAAGGTCAAACAAAGCAATTTTCTAGATCTGTCCAAAAATTACAGAGAATAAGTATTTCTGGAGACCAACTTCCAATAGCTATAACTCTCAAATCATTTAGCCTATTGCCATAAAACTTTGACACAACCAAGATTCGAACTCGAGACCTCTGGCTCTGATACCATATTAAGTTGCATGCACCGACCAGTTCAACCCAAAAGCTTAAGCTGATAAAAAGATATAAACAATTCACTTATATTCCAACAAATATGATACAGCTGCTGCTGCTGCTGGGCTGAGATTTCGCAATGAAGTACTTGCGCCGAATGAACGAACGAATGAACTAGAAGCATGTACGTACTCGCATCACGACGAACTGCAGCTGGGTAGCAAATTGGACAGAGCAACGTACAAAACCTTGTCCGAACACAGGAACAGACCTGAGGGCTGAGGGAACATTGTTCCATGAACATCCACATCATGAGACTGTGCCGAGAAAACAGAAACTTTGGCAGGGAAGAGACGGAAGAGTCGCGGAGAATGAAGCAAGAAACTAAGGTGCTGTTTAGTTCTCTTCTATTTTATTAGATTTTTTAAGATTTTTCATCACATTGAACCTTTGGACACATGTATGAAGCATTAAATATAAATAAAAAATAAAACTAATTACATAGTTTAGACGAAATTCACGAGACGAATCTTTTAAGCCTAATTAGATTATGATTGGACACTAATTACCAAATAACAACGAAAGTGCTACGGTACCGTTTCCTAAAAATTTTCGCGAACTAAACAAGGGCTAACGGCGAAATTTCTGGATCGAATACAACAAGACATCAGGATGTTGCAACAACTGCAACTAAGAAACGGAGAGATTTCCAAGAACACGGGTAAACAAGCTCGTCCCAGGCCTTGAATTTGACTCTGGAATGCGCTGTCACAAGAGTACACGCCCTCGAGTCAGTCACGTTTCCCATTGCTCAAAGTGCCTGGTGCGGTCAGTTATCAAGACTTCCAGTCCTAAACAAATCGGGCCAAACCTCAAGTCGAGGCGCCGAACTACAGTCCCAAATGCAGGCATTGCCCCTCCATAGGCTTTTGGAGTCGCCGGAGAAAGGGCAGACAAAACGGCAAACACGTCTGCAATTAACACAAAACATGTACAGTTATCTATACTCCCTTCGACAACATATGCGAGTCAAACTAATTTAAGTTTAACCAAATTTACAGTGGATGATATTAAGCCATGCCACGGTGCTTCTATTATCTTGTAGGAGATAAGATGTTGAATGAATCAAAATAAGTTTGATTTACATTTAAATTACCACACAAGCGTTTATGATGATGTGCTAACGTTTTTAAAAAAGTGAGTTCGTGGGGATAAAACTCTGTTGGCACAATTATTATATTCTCTATATATGAGTTATGAAATTAAATGTGTATGAAACTATATAATAAAAATTTACATTAAAATGAGTGTTTAATTCATGTTTTATTTCATTCTATATAATATGACAGTCTTAGAAATAACGTTATCAAATTTCTCACAGAGACTGCCTTTTACAAACGTTGATTTTCTTCATCTGTGCTAATCCACGTCACGCATAGGCACGCGTTTCCTGTTTCCAATCTTCTCGACGTCCTGCACAGGCGCGCGTTTTCTGTTTCCTATTTTTCACCTTTGTCACGTTCTTTCCATAGGCGTGTTTCCTGTTTCCCAAATTTTTCTGATCATTTTGTCCAAAGACCTTATAGTCGTATTTTCATGGCTGTTTTCCACCGGCGCCGTCGGTTTCCGATTCTGCGTTTCCTTTTTTTTTTCCAACACATCACGCTTTGATTCTTCATTGGTGGTTTCTTATTCTTCATTTTTTCCCCACCTCAGAAAGAGAACTATGTTTTTTTTCCTACAACATCACGCTTTGATTCTTCGTTGGTATCATTTGTTTCAGGAGGCGGCCGGTCCAGGAGTGCAAAAAGAACTAGGACTCTAGGAGTGCAAAGAGAATTAGATAAATAATAACAATGTAATATTGTGTTAATATAAAAACAAAATAAAATGGACGTGATAGTTTCTTGACAAAGGAATAGTTCCACCACCACATTATTATTGTATTTTTATTAGAAACAAAACCCGTCATCTTAGAAGTTGGTTCAGTCAATCAATGGTCTAACTAATCAAACTCTGAACTAAAAATCTTGAAGAGTTTGTTGTCACATGGTCCAACTAATCCCTGACCTGATAAGGCCCACCACAAGGAAAGTCAAGACAAGTCTCCAATCATAATTATTAGTGGACAAACTAGTCCCTAGCACGTCGGTAACAAACTCCTTGACTTAGTTCTAAGATTAGAATTACATATTTTTATCTGTTTTCAATGAAAGTCACATAACTTGATACTTAGCTATACCATGTATAAATTAAAGCTATGATATATTTACATCTAAATATGTTCGTCCTTTGCAGAGAAGAAAAAATGTCTTAAAATGTATTTTAATTTGACATATATTTAATAAGACAATATGATATTATTATCATCATTAAACTTAAATTATAATTATGGGTGTCATATTCATCGTCAAATAATACATCTGAAACATTAATAATAAATTATAGCTAAGTTTAAAGAAAGGGGTAAGATAAACAATTGTACATGGGGGCATTCCCATTCATATTTTCCATGGAGGTTTAATTGATTTTTTTCCTCCTATTGTAACGGACGATCATGTAGTCATCTCATAAATGGAAACTCCTTGCTCTTCCTGTACATATGACAAGTCTACTTCGATTAATCCTTCAGGCAACACATCCCGTGCATTTTTAATCATGTGACCATATATATACCCTCGTATTCTCTGCCAACCATATCCGAGTACTTTAGTCAGTTAGGTTTTCCATTGCTCAAAGTGCATGGACCGATCGATTAACTATCAAGAGTTAAATATGCACACAAAAAAACTATCAAGAGTTCAAACTAAGGCCGGTTAGTTCTTCTAGTGGGGTTTCATGTTCTACATTTCAAGACGGATAATAAAAGAAGGTAGACAAGTTTCAACTGCAGCACCTGGACCGGTCAGCTATCAACAGTTTATCGATAATGCTTGGCCATGGCGTCCGCCCCATCCGGACGCCGCGGTGGTGCTCGCGCGCTGTTGTTGGTGCTGGCGGTGCTCGCGTGCTGCCGCTCGCCGCTAGATCCCACCTCGACGACCAAAACCTACCGGCCCCGGCTTTCCCCTCCGCTATGTTGCAAATGTATGTTTCAAGTGTTTCAGAGGTATACTGCAATTGTTACATATGGATGTTGCAAAAATAGATCGGGATGTTGCACATGTTGCATATTTTGCAAGTGTTTTCAGAGGTATGTTGCAAGCGTTTGTTTCATTTTACGCGACGGTTATTGTATATATTTTATATTAAAATTGTTGTTTTAGTTCGTTGCAATTTTATAGGCACAATTGGCAATTTTCGGTTCTGAAAATAAAAAAAACTCGTTAGATAAAACCACAAACTCGACAAAATGCAATCATGTGTTCGCACAAAGTCATTTTAACAATTTATAATTGTTTCTATAATCAAACAAGGATAAAATTTTATATGTTATGACATAAAGATAAAGAACAAATCACAAAAGTAATAATTTACTTATACTAGTTATAGTACAAAAGTATTGTCTAAAATTATCTTAAGATTCAGACATCTGAAATATAGAAAAAGTCACTATATATGCCTATATTTGTATTAAGATAGGGGAAAAAGAGCCTTCCACACCGCGCGACGTGGCATGGCACTCAGTATGCATGAAATCTGACATGATCTCTAGCAGTAGTAGAGTAATATCATACATAGTGTTTATTATTTGAAAGATAAGAAAGAACACACGATACAGCTGATGGCTGCTGCTGGGTAAAGATTTCGCAACGAAGTACTTGCGCCGAATGAAGTAGGTGTCGGTAGTTGCGTAGAAGGATGTACGTACTCGCATGATGAGCATCGGCGAATCTAGGATTTTGGATTTTGTTTATGGGTACCCCGTCTAAAATTTTTTATATATAATTCGGTAAATTTATTTTAGTAATTCAGTAATAATATTAAAATTGGCAACGTGATGGGGTATATATGCACTATGTAACACAATAAGACTTAAATTTAAGGATTAATTTTAAACCATCCACTAAATATAGTATAAATAGTTCAAAAGCCATACCGATAATTGAAATATAGGCATAAAAGAGAATCAGAGACTTACGATGTTAATTTTCTAACTATTTTATTCGACGCTTTCGAATAGACATAAATGTCTTGATTATATCATCTTCATCAACTTCAAATAAAATAACCCGCTCAATGAAAGTAACTACACAATCATCCAAAAGACTATCTCTCATCTTATTTCTTAACTTTGTTTTCACTAAAACCATTGCAGAAAATACCCTTTCAACACTTGTCGTTGCCTCAGGTAGAAGCAAATACCAATTTGAGGAGCTCATAAATCATATCATACCATTTATGCCTCTTTGTTTTAACAAGCTTAATTGAGAGATCAACAATATTATCCAGACCACTGAAGCTATCATCCTGTCTCATGTCATCAATATAATTATGTAGCTGCAATTCAAGTTTCAACAAATTATTATTTGAGAACTCCTTTGGGTAGAACTCAGCTCGTCTACATAGCTTGTGTGCATCAAAAGAAGCAAATGAATTAGAAGTACCGAAAGCTGACATACAAGACAACGACTACATATTAATCTCGTCAAACCGATTATCAAGTTCTTGACTTATTTGATCAATAACACCAATATATACTTCTCTTCTGAAATGGTCATCGTTGGTCTGCTTTCGGGCACGAGCTTTCCTTGATGATTTTTCATAAGGAACATAATCGCTATCCATAGCATGAACTTTAACATCATGTTTATCGCAAAATGAAGTGACCCTCTCGAGGGTTATTCCAACGAGTAACTGCAGCTATTCAGTGCAAGTATGGCGCTGGCCACTCGCTGGGTAGCGAATTGGACAGGGTAACGTACAAAACCTTGTTTGAACAAGACCTGAGGGCTGAGGTAACGTCGTTCCACGAGATCCATGTCATGAGACTCAGAACCGAGAAAATAGAAACTTTGAAAGGAAAGAAACGGAAATAGGCCCAAGCATTCGGGTTATCCGAATTTTTGGGACATGGACGCCAACCGCGAAATTTGTGAATCAAAATCAACAAGATATCAGGATGCTACAATAACTGTAACTAGGAAACGGAGATTTCCAATAACACGGGTAGGTAACAAGCAGGCTCGTCCTAGGCCTTGTGTTGACTCTGGAACACGCCGTCTCAAGAGTACACCCACAAGTCAGTTACGTTTTCTTTCCAATAAAAAAAAGTCAGTTACGTTTGCCATTGCTCAAAGTGCCTAGTACATGAGAAGGTTAACCAAATGCTAAGGGTTAAAGGCCGGCCTGTTCCTTATGACCGATCAATCAAAATAAAAAAAAAGTCAGTTACGTTTGCCATTGCTCAACGTGCAGTTTTGTGCGTGGGTCGCGTGGATGTACTGTAAACTACGACTTGCAGCAGCAGCCAGTAGCCAGCCAGCGCCTAGGTAACGTGGCGGCCAGTGCAACTGCGTGTCTCGCGTCTCCACGCCATGCTGCTATATAAAGCTAATGCCGCCCAGGCCGTGGTATACAGCAGCAGCGGCAAACGGCAGCGTGTCCGTTGAGCATCACGACCCGAGCGGCGGCGGCGGCGCGTACGTCGACGAGAGGAGGAGGACGCAGACGCAGAGCAGGCACATGGCCGCGGTGAGCATCAGCGAGGTGCCGTTCCTCCCGACCGCGGCGGCGGGTGAGTCGACGCTGCGCGCGTCGTTCGTGCGCGAGGAGGACGAGCGCCCCAAGGTGCCGCACGACCGCTTCAGCGACGAGGTGCCGGTGGTGTCGCTCGCGGGCATCGAAGGCGGGGGCGCGCGGCGGGCCGAGATCCGTGACCGCGTGGCCGCCGCCTGCGAGGACTGGGGCATCTTCCAGGTGGTGGACCACGGCGTGGACGCCGCGCTGGTGTCCGACATGTCGCGCCTCGCGCGCGACTTCTTCGCGCTCCCGGCCGAGGACAAGTTCCGCTTCGCCATGTCCGGCGGCAAGACGGGCGGCTTCATCGTCTCCAGCCACCTCCAGGTACATGCCGACACGCGTGTATGATGTGCCTGCGCTGCTGCCTTAACGTATTAAGCGTGGCCGGCAGCTGGATGTGTGGCTGTTGCAAACTGAGTTGTCTCTGCTGTGCGCTAACAGCTGTACGTTCTTATATACTGATTTTTTTCTAGACTTTTGCTATATATTTGTTGACAGATTTTATTGCTGGTATTAAATATGTTAGATTTTTGTATGTTTGATTGTCCTTTATAATTTGTGCTACAACTGTTTACTGGATCATATTTATAAAAAAAAATCTGACAGATTTAACCACGTAGCATCTGTCGATAGATAACAAGACATTTTTTTATAATAAAAAAGATAGACGAACACAATATAAACGTGTGGTTTTGCAGGGGGAGGCGGTGCAGGACTGGCGTGAGATCATGACCTACTTCTCGTACCCGGTGAAGGCGCGCGACTACTCGCGGTGGCCGGACAAGCCGGCGGCGTGGCGGGCGGTGGTGGAGCGGTACAGCGAGCAGCTGATGGGCCTGGCGTGCAAGCTCCTGGGCGTGCTCTCCGAGGCGATGGGCCTGGAGACGGACGCGCTGGCCAAGGCCTGCGTGGACATGGACCAGAAGGTGGTAGTCAACTTCTACCCCAAGTGCCCGCAGCCGGACCTCACGCTGGGTCTCAAACGCCACACCGACCCTGGCACCATCACGCTGCTACTGCAGGACCTTGTCGGCGGCCTCCAGGCCACGCGCGACGGCGGCCGGACCTGGATCACCGTGCAGCCCGTCGAGGGCGCCTTCGTCGTCAACCTCGGCGACCACGGCCACGTGAGTAGTCTCCGTTCGTTCGTTCGTCCATTTATGGCCATGTGTGATGGACTGCTAGCTGGCGCTTACATATATATGACGAACGTGTGCAGCTCCTGAGCAATGGCAGGTTCAAGAACGCGGATCACCAGGCGGTGGTGAACTCAAAGTGCAGCCGCCTGTCCATCGCCACGTTCCAGAACCCAGCGCCCAATGCGACGGTGTACCCGCTGGCCGTGCGGGACGGGGAGGCGCCCATACTGGAGGAGCCCATCACCTTCGCCGAGATGTACCGCCGCAAGATGGCGCGCGACATCGAGCTCGCCAAGCTCAAGAAGCAGGCCAAGGCCGAGAAGCAGCTGCAGACGAGTGCCAAGGAGTTCGCCGCGCCGAATGCCAAGGAGTTCACCGTGCCGACTTCCAAGGAATTCGCCGTGCCGAACGCCAAGCCTCTCGACAACATTCTTGGCTGATAAGGCGACTGCTCCATTGATCCACGGTTTATATCGTCGCGTGTGAATCATTTATAAATAAAGAACATAGCTATATACGAGCGTGTGGCAATTAAGTTAAGCGCTATGAAATAAGGCAGCGGTGCTCCTGCTAGCCTGTGACGACTATGCTTTTCTTTCTCTCTTTCATTGGAATGTATTTCTCGGATCTACAGTTCCAGATACATGGACGGATGAGCCATGTAAAATCTTTGTTTATTGTAATACACAAAGAGCTATATATGAGATTTGCTAAAATTCAAATGCCTAAATTTTAGTTTCATTTTACACGACGGTTATTGTATATATTTTATATTAAAATTGTTGTTTTAGTTCGTTGCAATTTTATAGGCACAATCGGCAATTTTTTGTTCTAAAAATAAAAAAAAACTCGTTAGATAAAACCACAAACTCGCAAAAATGCAATCATGTGTTCGCACAAAGTCATTTTAATAATTTACAATTGTTTTTATAATCAAACAAGGACAAAATTTTATATGTTATGACATAAAGATAAAGAACAAATCACAAAAGTAATAATTTACTTATACTAGTTATAGTACAAAATTATTGTCTAAAATTATCTTAAGATTCAGACATATAAAATATAGAAAAAGTGACTATACACTACGTCAGAATTGCACTTTACTGCCGGATCAAAATACCCCATCACTGCCGGATTTTGAACCGGCCAAACCATACCGGTAGTGATGAGGGTAAGCTATCACTGTCGGTTCCTACAAACCGGCAGTGTTCTTCAACTTCACTACCGACTCTTTACACAACCGACAGAGTTCAGTTCCACCAACACTGCCGGTTCATAAGACCACCCGGCAGAGTTCATTTCCACCAACACTGTTGGTTTGTGTTTCAACCGACAGTGTTATCGTACGAATTATTGTCGGTTTGTGACAAGAACCGGCAGTGATGGCTAAGCCAACGCTGCCGGTTTGTGGCTCCAGCTGGCAGTGCCATCACTGCCGGTTTGTTGCTAACCGGCAGTAATGTTTACAACAACACTGCCGGTTTTCTGCTAACAAACAGTGATGTCACGTTCGTATTTTATTGTTTTATAATTTATTTTAATTTATATTTTTCATGGAATCAGGTTTCGCTTTATATACGCTACTTAGATGACAGGTCCATCAATATTAAACATTACAAATGTTAAGGTTACAGTTCAAATGTTCTTATTAAGATCTCGATCCCTTAAAATAAAAAAGAAATGTTCTCGGACTTCATAAATTGTGCAATGTTTCTCGGACTTCTTACAATAATCGGGCGAGCCACTCTAGGCCATACTGGTCTTTGAACTTCACGGATTGTGCAATGGAAAATACTCCATCTTTTTTCAATACCTCGGCTAAGATGAATTTTGTCAGCTCCGATTGCAGCGCGACGATCTCCATGTCTAATAGTCTTTCGTGGTTATATTTCTTGCGCCGTCATTCAAAAAAGATGATATCCAAAGAGGAATCAGTAAATCATTTTGTTGAATGATTAATAGACATAAATGAAATGAGGATTATACACACCAATTTATCGGCTTTTTCCGATTTCCCGCCGATGTAGCGAAGCATTGTCCACATTACATAAAACCCGCATTGATTGTTTTCCGCCGGCTGTTTTAGGTACTTTCCCTCCATTTCGACAACCTTGAATGGGACCTACGTCCCACCGATATGTCTTCTTCGGACACTGAGCAACATTAAAAGGAGAAACGTTAGAAAGCGGTATGCGTGATTAGAAAATAATATGTTATTAGGATCACTTACTAATTCAGCACTGCCACCAGTGCATCCAGATGATGAAATAGTTTTTTCTTCGAGTCCCACACCTCGATCAGATTTTTGGCAAGATTAACACAAATGATGACGAAATGGTGGCTGCAATCACATAATCCTAATTATCGAATAATCTTAACAAAAAAAGCATAAAATTAAAAATCGAGAACACATACTCGCAGTTGTAGGCTAGAAGTATGTGGATTTTGTTGTTCATCTTGAATTCGTCGAAAATAGCAATCAATCTCTATTTCAGGTCTTCCACGTCACATCCATGGAAGCCTAGACATGTCTTCTCATTTACTCGTAAGGGGTCTAAGAAGCCTATGTTATCCCATTTGCTTTTTAGAATACAAAATTTTGCTATACACCTACATAAAATTATGAAAAGTGCTCAAAAGTTAACAATTTGTGTCTCGAGAGAGTAGTTAATTGTAATACCGTGCGTGTAGGGTACTTACATAGTCCATAGTGTCAACATTTGTGTATCGAGAGAGCGTTTCTGGTATAGCTGGAACAAGCACTCCCACTCGACATCGAATTTTTCTTCTTCAGGATAATTAAAAACATGTGACGAACGGATAATAATCTCAAAACCAAAGTCCTCCGTCTCTGTTGTTTGAGCCAAGTAATATTCATGCAACTGGCGCATATATGTTGTCAAATGTTTATACTCGTGATCGAAAACCAAAAGATTGCCCCTTTCATACTTCATTGCCGGTGTTGCTATCCCTTGTACATCATAATAGATGGTCACGACCTCTTACATGGTTAATTTGGGGTTGCCTTTGATGAACTTTTGTATCTTTCTTAAATCTTCATTGTGTATTTCATCGGCTCTTGTTGTAGCGTACTGATTCTGTGTTTGCCTTTCGAATTTGGACTTCAACAAAAACGGAGGCAGTGAGGCACAGAGATTGAAGAAACTAATACAATCTTCCTACGAGATGTGTGCTGTAAATTTTTCTTCCATCAAGTGTGTAATGCTGCCACTGAACGACCTTTTTCTTTTTTGTTGGTCCACTTTGGGAGCATTAACGACCGAATCCAAGGACCTTTTCTGCGACTGTGAGGATGCCTTTGATCTTGTTTAGGGCTGAGGTGGCGGAGGAGGAGGATGACGACGAGAATTCTGTTTTTTCGGGGCTGATGAAGATGGTGGAGGAGGATGAGGAGGAGCCGAGATGATGAGGATTCGTCGCTTTCTGCGAGTTCTCCTTATTCTTCCTGCTTAGTTCTAAGTACTCCTCGGATAACCTGTATTCCTTGAAATCCTACCAGAAGTCCTTCTGCTTGCTAAACTATCCACCATCAAAATCTGGCTCTTTATTTTAGAGGACAAAATTCTTGTACAATGTCCCCTTGAAATTCTTGAAGCATGCCCCAATGATTTCTTTTGCTTTTTTCTTGACTAACTCCTTGTCATACTTCGTTGGGAAAGTGAAATACTCTGGGATCTTGATATCCCATATGTAATCCTTCTCACTTTTGGGAACCCTTCACGGGTCATCATCTTTCCCAATCTACTTCATGTACCTAATCGGGATGAAGTCCCTAACAAGTAACCCGATGATAGTCTTGTATTTGGTCAAAGCTATAGGCGGTGAGAGTGGATCTCCGAATTCATCGAACTCAGTAATGTGCTAGTGTGCATTCCTACCAACAGGAATCTTTGACACGCCTCGCTTGGATCTGGCCTTCCTGCTACCTGAACCCTCTAGCTCCTCGGTCGGCGGAGGCTCCTGCTAGAGACACTAAGTAAGCTATGACCCTCTCAATTGATTAGCGTGTGTGACTATATAGTCACATGATACCAAAGTTATCTGGCCATCTTGGTCATTTTGACCCAGATTGAGCAGGCCAGACGGGGTCCATGGCTACTCGTTCTCACCGTCCTGATTGGCACCATCATCGTTTGTCGGATCATGCGGCTCTCCCGTCCCAGCGATATTAGCCGCTTCTTATTGCCGATCTGTTCTTCGGCGACGGGGTAACTGGCGACGATGAGTCATGGCTGTGACACGATCGTGGTTAGTTTTGGCTGCAGACAACTACTAATAGCATATGTTCATATATATATATAATATGTTTAATGCAAAGTCTAATAATAAGTCCACATACAACAAAGTCAAATAATAACAAATGTTCACCTAGAACAAATTCATTGTTTGATTGACCACATACAACAAAGTCCACCTACTGTTCTACGAAACTAAGCCTACATCAACTTTTAAATAAAAAAAGCAATGACCATAGCCATAAATAAAAGCATGACATCTTTCCTAGACCAAGGAGCAATTCTCCTAATCTTCACATCTCCGGTGGTTGGCTTCTCTTCAATCTCCAGTGCCAGCGGATGGCCATGGTTTGCATTCATTGGACCATAGTAGGCCGGTTGCCCATGGTTTGTAAGGTAGGTCGGATGACTATAGTAGGCCCTCAAAGCTTCAGCTTCTGTGTTGTACTTTTTGTGCAAATTACCAGGGTAGCGATTGACTTGAGCATAGCAATCTTTCTAAGTTCGATAAATCCAAGGTATGTGACCAACATGCACTACATATCTTGCCATGGTTGCCTATACATTTAAGTAAATTAGGCATGTGGTAAGTGATAATGGTAACTCACTGAACAAGATTTATTATTCAAGTTATATGGCAAAACTAAATCTATTTAATATTCTTTATCCTCGACATGATAAAAATTACCTAAATAATGGGACTGCTTATTATTCGGAGATCAATGTGGTTTAGTAATCATACTTGCTAGCATACATCATCATATGTCATTGGTTAATAGTTAGCAACAGGGGTGCTCATGTGAATTTCTCAAGTAAGCAAGCATACTTTATTTATTATATTTTTCTTTGTGCTGAATGAGACAAAAGTGGGTGAATTTCATCTTGGACCCAATAGATTTTTTCATCCACCTCCACAAAATTCTTATCCCTAGGGCACATTAGAGCCTGTGTAAAAGTTTGGCACTATTTCAGATTTTTTCATGGGTAAACTCAGTTCAACTTATAATTAAACGGTGTCGTCGCGCGAAAATTCAATTAAACCTCAGAAAGTAGCAAACCATCTTCGAAAAATCCCAAACTTGGTGTTTCCTTCACACATGGCACGTGCAAGCCTAAGAAAAGTTTGAGATGAATACGACACCAGAATGCCTATGAACCACAGAAACCTTGATAACCTATGTGTATAGTCATGGTTCGATGAAAATGCACATGTATCTCTATGAAGTATGTATACTCCGCCTATATCGAAATGACTTGAAATTTTTTTGGCAAGCATGTACACCCAAATTAAGACCCCACACAGGATCTTAGGTTTTTCTGATCAGTTTTTTATTTATTATATTTTTCTCTGTGCCGAATGAGACAAAAGAGGGTGAATTTCATCTTGGACCCAATAGATTTTGTCATCCACCTCCATAAAATTCTTATCCCTAGGGCACATTAGAGCCTGTGTAAAAGTTTGGCACCATTCGAGATCTTTTTGTGGATAGACTCAGTTCAACCTATAATTAAACGGCGTCGTCGCACGGAAATTCAATTAAACCTCAGAAAGTAGCAAACCATCTCCGGAAAATCCCAAACTAGGTATTTCTTTCACACGTGGCATGTGGAAGCCTAAGAAAAAGTTTGAGATGAATACGACACTGGAATGTATATTTCTAGTTGCCCAACAAATATTACACGAATTACATGCATGACAATAATTAAACACACAAAGCCGTATAAATTAAAATTAGAACCCAATTAAACAACGACCTTGAAAACAACCTAATAAACATTAATTACTATCAGAATCACTGCCGAGTTTGATCGGGTCACGCACACTAACATGTCTCTGTAGCCATATATGGTAATTGATGTCATGAATTATGTATCCGCTTGTATCGATGAAGTCCAATGCACATATGAGTGCACTCTCTCGTGCCTCATAATACCAAAAGAATGGTCGGCCATAGATGTAACCTACTAAATGACCACTGCCTCTGTTAGTAATCCTTATGTAGTACTAGCGTCCTTCTATAGTGAGCTGGCTGAGGTTACCATTATAAAAGCCCCAATCGTACCCGAGTTGCTTCGTAGCTTGGTCTAGAACGGCCCACAAGCCACATGCAGCATAGGTAAGGTCCTGGAGCACAATCTGCATGTAGAGAAAAAGAAAAAAAATTAAAGAATATTATTACAATAATAAACAACAAATAACCACGACTCAAGTATAAGTGACCATTTTACCACATCTGCACGGTTGTAGCCCGGAAACCATTCGCTTGCTTGCGGGACGGGGATATCACCGGCATTCAAAGCAAGTGCCTTGAAGTGCGAGAAATCAGGCACATCATAGCAAACACGTCAAAGTGCCTCTAAACAGATGTGCACAGCACTGAATTGAGCGCTTATCATGTTTGGGCTCTATCTTCCCGTCTCATGGATATGGTTCCGATGATTTGCACCCCTCAAAGGGATAGAAAAACTGAGTTCACACATCCATAGCCGACCACTTGCATTAGATGTCGTGTCCTCGATGATGTCCGAGATAAAGAACCAGCTAAGTGCTATTTGCAGCCAATCTATTGGGGATATAGTCTGCGACATATATATATGCAACAATGATATTAAACTAATTACACTTATTTGTTAGCATCAAAAAACAAAAGATATTGGAAAATATTTCATACAATAGCTGGAATAGGGAACCGTGGAATGGCCACAATAAGAGCGAATGGCTTATCACCAGGATGGAAACCTAGTTCTTGTGGTGGGGAAGGTACGTTGTTCATACCACCTGATCGATAAAATGCCAAAAATGTGAACATAAAATATATGCACAAAAATTTCTTCCAAGTAAAATGTGGCAACATAATTAAATATAGATCGAATACAAGGAATAAGAATATATATAAATGTAGAAGGCAAAGAAACATGAATATAAATATAGATCAAATGAATATAGATAGAATATTAAATGAATTTTCTCTGTGCACCTTCTTTCTCCGTGGCCTTCTTAGCGTTCCTCTTCATCTCGGCCCGATCTGGAGACTGGAACAATACACGCATCAAGTAAATGGATCACTCAACAGTCAACACACAAGCCACATGCATTCCCATTCACATCTCTAGGAGCACATACATCAATGACCAATGAAGGTTGGAGGAGGAATGGAGCTACTACACCTTTGCTCAATGCCGACTATGGGCTGGGCTCCTTTGAGTATTGCGAGCAGGGACTACAAACTGGTTGGAGACCAGTGGCGCCGAGGTGCTGTGGATCCCTTACTACTAGTAGTAGCTCGGAAGAGAATGGCCGCCCCAATGTCCTTCTATCGGAAGTCTAGACATATATATATATTTATATTTATATTTAGCTGGTGTTTAAATTCAGAGAGTAAAGTTTAGAAATGTTACGTTCGGTGTCTAATTGAGTGTTTGAATAGTAATAAGGTCAATCTCAATGGTAGTTTTAAATTACTTTTATTCTCATTAATTGCTATGATACGTTGGCATATTTGTTGAGTTGACAGAGTATTAATGAGGAGGAGAGAGGAGATGAGAGTTTTATCAGGATCAAACATCCTTCATGGTTATGTGCATAATGATTACATAGTTAACAATAATCTAACTATCTTTAGGTGCATCAACAATGAGGGCCTCATTGTGATCAAGCCGTACGTAAGCAGGTTTGTCACCCTCTTGAATGATAGGTAGGGGTACGTTCGCCCCGAATAGAGGCATTTCCTGATAGCCCCTGTAGTCTTCTTCGTCCGTCACTCCATCGACACCGACAATCTTCCTTTTCCCTTCTAGGACTACTTTTAGCCTTCCTTTTGTCTTGTTGTCCCTTGCATAGAAGACTTGCATAACATCTCTTACAAGGATGAAGGGGTCGTCTCTGTATGTGGTCTTAGTGAGATCAACGGTAGTGAACCCTTTGCTGTCAATGTTGATTTTCTTGAGCTAGACCCATTGGCAGCGAAAAAGAGCTGCCTTCAATGGGCCATAGGCTAGCTTCCATATCTCCTCTATGAAACCATAGTATGTCGCCTGCACGATGTCGTTTTCATCGTGAGCATTAAAACGAACACCACAATTTTGGTATGTGCTCTTTCCATCTTGCTTTTTAGTGTAAAATGTGAATCCATTGATCTCATACCCTTGGTACTTAAGATATGTACTCGAAGGTCCCTTGGCTAAGGCATCTAGTTTATTACCCAACTTTATTCCAAGCAAGCGACATCGCAACCAGTTGACAAATTCCTCCTTATGTTTTTTTATCCAGCCAAGCCTGTGACCAGCTCAGATACAGAGTTTGCAGCGATTGTCTGTGCTCATCGATGTATGGCATCACACCCTTGGCTTGCTGGAGAACAGCAAACTGTGCCTGTCTAAAAGAAAACAGGTCATCTACTATAACAGATTTCTCCTCAATCGTTTCTTTATCACGTAGTCTTCCCTCATGATGAGATTCTAGAACTCTGACCCTTTTGATGTCCAAATAATATGTGCAGAACTCAATGGCCTCCTCCATTGACCATCCTTCAACCATGCCCCCTTCTGGCCTGAATCTATTCCTAACATACCTCCTGAAAACTTTTATCAATCTTTCAAAAGGGAACATCTAATGCAGGTACATTGGGCCATGGGCTCTAATTTGATCAACAAGATGAATGAGCAGATGTAATGAGATATCAAAGTAAGTCAGCGGGAAATGCATCTCAAGCCTAACGAGAGTTTTGGCTATGTCCCGCTACAGCTGCTCTAGCGTGGACACATCAATGAGCTTTTTTGAGATCGCATTGAAGAACAAGCAAAGCTTTATGATTAGGGCGTGGAACTTTGGGGGAGGATACCACGCGGGGCAATAGGGAGCAGCTGAGTCATAATGACATGACAGTCATGTGCCTTCATAGGGCTATAGTTGAACTTGAGTTCTCTCATATTCACTAGCCTCTTCGGGTTCGCACAGTAGCCCGTCGGGACTTTGAGTTCATTGAAGAAAGAAATAAGCACACACTTTTCTTCCTTCTTTAATGTCCATGACGCAACCAGAAGTTCGAACTGGCCATTCTCTAGCTCCACGGGATGCAGCTCCTTCCTAATTGCCAAGTGTTGCATGTATAGGCGTGTGGCTAGTGAATCCTTTGATGTCCCCTTGGTGTCCATCAAGGTGTTAAGAGTGTTAGCGTACACGTTTTTAGTGATGTGCATGGGATCAAGATAGTGGCGTACACTCAAAAATGGCCAGTAAGGTAGTTTCTAGAAAACTGATTTTTTCTTCCAAACGCTCCCATCAGGCGCTGCTACTGCATTGTCCCCCTTCCCAAGGACAACCTCTAATTTGTTGAGTTCTCGAAGTATCGCAGGTCCGTCTCGATATTTTGGAGCTAAGCGTTTCTCAATAGTACCGTTAAAATCTTTTTTGTTCCTATGGTAAGGGTGATCCTTAGGTAGGAACCTACGGTGTCCCATATAAACTATCTTTGAGTTATTTGGCAGATTTACCACATCGGTGTCGTCTAAGCACTCGACACATCCAGTATAGCCTTTTGTCTTCTCTTCGAACAACAAACCTCGACCTGGCAGGTCGGTGATTGTAGCGATAAGTACTCCCTTGATCGTGACATGTTCCTTTTTATACTCATCCCAAACATCCGACACACCCTTTTCAAACATCTTCACTATTTCATTGATCACTAGTTTCAGAAACATATCGATGTTATTCCCAGGTTGTCTTGGCCCTTGGATCAGTAGTGGCATCTGGATGTACGGCCGCTTCATACAGACCCAAGGTGGAAGCTTGTATATATAGAGCGTCACTGGCTAGGTGCTATGATAACTTCTAACCGGGTCGAAAGGATTCATCCCATCTGTGCTCAAAGCAAACCAAAGGTGCCTTACCTCTCCATCGATGTTCTTAGAGAACATAGTATTGATAGTCCTCCAATCATGCCCATCGGCGGGGTGACTCATCATTGTATCTTTCTTATGCTCTTCACCATGCTAGCGCAACAGCTTGGTTGACTTTGCACATGCAAACAGCCTATGCACCCGGGGAACTAAAGGGAAATACCAAACGACCTTTACAGGATCTCCTTTGGTCTTGGTACCCTCATCCGACCGCCCTTCCTTGTACCATGGAGCTTCACACTTGGGGCACCTGTCCAAGTCTTTGTATTTTTCTCCATGGTACAATATGCAATCATTGGAACACGCGTGGATTTTTTCAACCTCGAGTCCGACGGGACAGATCATTTGCTTGGCCAAGTATGTCTTTTCTGGCAACTCTCTTTTTTCTAGGAGCATTTTCCTTATTATACCTAACAACTGATCGAAGCCTTTATCGCTCAATCCGTTTGTCGATTTGAACTCTAACCGCATGATGTCGGCTTCTAGTTTGCTTATTGGACAATTCCTATACAATGGTGTTTTGCCATCTTGTCTCATTTTCTCTAGCTTTCTTAGCTATCTTTCACTAAGACATCTGGTCTCTACATTATGTAGCAGCTGAGAAATGCCATCGTTATCCTCGGTGTCGTCAGCTGCGTGTTCCTAAACATATTATTAATTGTGGTCATAGGTTCCGTATTAACACCGGGTTCCTTGTCAGCATCATGGATGGCTACGTCAGGTATGTCCACATCATCATCATTTTCCTGTAGAACATTGACACCAACCTCACCATGCATAGTCTATATCGTATAGTTTGGCATGAACCCCCTAGTAATCAAGTGCAATCATATAGACTCAATTTGATGAAAGTTCCTATGATTCTTGCAATCTTTGCATGGGTAGAAGGCAGGGTTCCCATTCCCAGCGTGGGCTTTGGCATTGGTGATAAACTAGCTAACGCCATGCATGTACCGCTTGTCCGTTCAGGACAGATGCATCCGCTCTTGATCCATCTCTGCACAAAAAAATACTGAGACAGTAATTACAAAGAATTAATAAGAAATCGAGCTACATGAAGAACAATTGTAGCTCAAAAGTACCATTTTTGGAAAACATTATTGTACACTAATTATTGGAACATTGAAATTAGTAGCCCTGGCCCTGTAAATTAAAAATCGTAGTAAAAAACAATTATTGTGCAATAATGAAGAACATCTATTCTACTCTACTTCTAAGAACTAATTATAGCGTCACATACTAACAATGATGATCTTGACCACCATGGAATAATTAGCTAGGAATTTAAATGTATTCATAGACACCAACCATTTGGATGATGAATTCACCACAATTTGAGCCTTGCATAAATGTCCAATTGGAAAAGTGCTCTCTAGAATGAGAATCGAGCAATGTAGCCATCAAAATGATGCTAATTAAGCAACAAAATTAAAAGAGTGGATGTTTGTTACTAACCTTAAAGCAAAAAGATCAAGCCATTCTTCAAAATCCAAGCACTAGCTTCATGGTGAACAGCAGCCGCAACAATGGAGGGAAGGGTCCAAATGCGCGCCTCTATTCTCGGGATGGAAGAGAGGAGGAAGGAGATGATGGCTGCAGCCTTTTGTGTTATAGTCATATCACCATCGGTTCTTGGCTAGAACCGACAGTGATAGAGCCCAATCACTGTCGGCTCTTGGCTTAAACCGGTAGTGATGAGTGGCCACCAAAATAATGTTGGTTCAAGCCACAAACTAGCAGTGATGTGATCCTTCACTATCAGTTTTAGCCCAGCCCCAATCATTTTTTCATTTTCAAGCTTATAACCGGCAGTGAAGGTACATCACTGCCGGTTCTCACAAATTCGGCAGTGATGTGCAAATCTGGCGTAGTGATATATGCCTATATTTGTATTAAGATAGGGGGAAAAAGGGCCTTCCACACAGCACGCCGTGGCATGGCACTCAGTATGCATGAAACCTGACATGATCTCTAGCAGTAGTAGAGTAATATCATACATAGTGTTTATTATTTTAAAGATAAGAAAGAACACACGATACAGCTGATGGTTGCTGCTGGGTAAAGATTTAGCATTGAAGTACTTGCGCCGAATGAAGTAGGTGTAGGTAGTTGCATAGAAACATGTACGTACTCGCATGATGAGCATCGGTGAATCTAGGATTTTGGATTTTGTTTATGGGTACGCCGTCTAAAAATTTTCATATACAATTCGGTAAATTTATTTTAGCAATTCGGTAATAATTGTAAAATTGGCAACATGATTCGGTATATATGCACTATGTAACACAATAAGGCTTAAATTCAAGGATTAAGTTTAAACCATTATTTACACCAGAATTTGGTAGAAGGATCTCAGAAGCTCGGGAGCTCCTAGGATCATGACAGCAGGGGATCAGTTGCGTGCAGGTCGAAACCAGCTGATTTGGATGCAATGTTAGAATCGGCTTTCTTCAGATAGCGCCAGCAGATAACGACAGAGGCTATGATCAGCGCTGAGATGAGACATGCTGAACGCTTACCTCGATTACCTTCGCTGGCCATGGAAGAATGATTGGATCTACGAAGGGGAGAAAGAGAACCGCTACAGGGTTTCGACAGGCGGAGAAGAGCAGAGAAACAGTTGCGAGTAAGGATGTATTCGAGGCCGAAACCACCAACCGGTATTTGAAGACCTGAAGCGAAGGGACGGGTGCCTTGGGATGTGTAAAAGGCAACAACAATTAATGGAAGGTGAAGCGCCACTTCACTAATGCCAATGAAAATACAACACTGAGCAACTAAAAGGCAGGAAATTGAAGGGTTCTCTTAATAAAAGCCGTGTTTTCAGACTTGGTTAAACCAAAGGCCTGGATCGGCTATATCAAATCGGCTCTTTAGCCGAAGAAGGAAGCATGAGTAAACAACAATGAATATGATTGGTTCTACACAAGATCCGCGATGGCATGCATATCTCGAGTCTGGGGCACCATGGGTCGTTCTCAGTATTTCTAGTCAAGTGACATCAGCTCCCGTAGGCTATTGACTTCTCCAGCAGATCTAGAAATGCTCTCAAAGACACACTTATGACGACCAAAAAGCGAGACAGCTGGTATGGTCGCCTAATCAGGGGAAACCTTATCAGCTCAGGCATTGCGTGGCTAGTACATTTTTGAGACGCTGGGAGGAGGAGAAGGATTCAGCAGATAAACAGGGAATATTTAAAGGAATATTACCCTAACGTTTGGATTAATACTCAACGACCAATTCGCTCGACTAACAGCTCTAATGGCCGATACTAGAAAGGTATCGCTGCTGGTGCGAAAATAGACTCAGAAGAGTAAAAGCCGGTACAATGCGTATCATCCATGGGGGAAAAGCAAGCATAAACAAAAGTAATGCGCATGGTGTCAAGACAGGAAAATTATCTACTAAATATCGCCTATTACAAACTATGGGCCAAGGAAAACCTTGACTACTATGTCATCGGCCAAGGTATTAAAAGCTACAGAATTGGTGGCACTCATGAAATCCTCAACCAAGCGCTCCTGCTCCCCAGGGTATGCTGCGTCTAGAAAACCATGGAGAAGAAGCTGAAGATTTTGGCCCTAACGGGCATGGGCGGTAGCCAACGCCGTGGCAGCGCCATGACGAACGCCATGGAGAGCAACCTCCCTGATATGATTCGGGATGTCATGCAAACGAACCACCGGAATGGCGCCCCTGGCATTGACAAATCCCGCCGCATGATCCGCAGCTGATCGAAGGCTCTCTAGTTGGGCAAATAGATCTAAAAGATTCAAAGGGGAGGTGATCAGAGTCTCGGAGACAAAATTGAAAAGAAGTAGAGGTTATGACAAGTATCTCATCCGCAATTCTAGCCTCAGCCTTGGCCAACCTATCCTCCACCAAATCGACTGTAGGAGGTGATCGACATCGAACCATGGCCAGGGCCGATTCTATGAGGGATAAACACTCAGCGAGACTCTGGCCATGTCGATTAATGGAGGCAAGCAGATCGTCATTATCAATCTGCCTCATTTGATGGCAAGGGGGCTGGTGGCAAGTAGTCGACGAGGAAGGCCCCGAAGGCCAAATGGAGTCAGCCATGTTCCCTGAGTCAGCGGATGCATCATGAGATATACCCTCCTAACGACAAAGGCACTAACGTGATGATGTAGATCCGATGAAGACCTTTTTAGGAAACCTCTTGCCGTTCTCCATGATCTCTGACCTATGGAAAAGCAGGAACTATGCTAGGGGTGCAGAAGGTTTGAGGCAAAGTGTGTTATCCTTAGATCAACTGCCGAGGCCCATTTATATAGCCCAGGAAGGTGAGAAGATAGATTTCACCAGGGGTGTGAGGTTGGAATCAAAAACAGAAATGGATCGACACTCCAAGAATTTAGGGGACGGATAACGGAAGGGCTTCTTTGGATTGAAGGGAGTCCAGATCCCCATAAGGCCGAGGGTCATCATGAACCAAGTCACGTCGGCCCATTGACAAGATTGTGCAAGAGAAAGGGAAGAGTTGCCTGCCTAACAGATACCCAGCTAATTCCTCCGTGACTGGGAGACCGCTGGAAAGAAGCTTGTGGCTTTCCCGATAGGCATTTGATGGAAAAAACAAGGGGAAGGTGTCCACATATTCTAGCCTTCACAAAACACTAAAACAACTTTGTGAGCATGGAGAAAAGACTAAAGTGATGTCACAAGAGTTCTTCTAACCACGATGGCTGGTCTTCTTGCTCAATGAAGCGCTAGAATAAGTGACACAACCACCCCATGCACAAGAATTCTTCTAACCGCTCGAGATTATCATAACAAAAGGATAGGCCATGGAGGGTCCAGCGGAGTTGCGAGCACTCGAAAAGATGGATGGAAGGAAAACATGGCTGAAGGCCTGAGTTGCTCTCACCAGGGTCGGATAAGCGTTTTATAGTCGGCCCGGGAAGATGAATCCAAACGCCCGTGAAATAGTGATGCTCTTGTAAGAAGTTTTGAGGCATGGGCTCGTGAATGGATGCAAGCGGTGACAAATAGTGGGCCCTAGATCAAGGTTCTCTACCCATGACTATGGACCAATCAGGGATGCAGACATGATAATTTTGGAATAAAATTACTTTTATCCCAAAATTGGGGGGCATGTGTTTACACTGGAATTT
Source organism: Miscanthus floridulus (assembly GCF_019320115.1). Classification (NCBI taxonomy): domain Eukaryota; kingdom Viridiplantae; phylum Streptophyta; class Magnoliopsida; order Poales; family Poaceae; genus Miscanthus; species Miscanthus floridulus. Next base: position 94,153,628 of record NC_089590.1, on the reverse strand, counting down.
GGTAGAAGGATCTCAGAAGCTCGGGAGCTCCTAGGATCATGACAGCAGGGGATCAGTTGCGTGCAGATCGAAACCAGCTGATTCGGATGCAACGCTAGAATCGGCTTTCTTTAGATAGCGCTAGTAGATAATGATGGAGGCTATGATCGGCGCTGAGATGAGACATGCTGGACTCTACAAAAAGGAAAAGATTAGAGTCCAAGTTATCTTAAATTAGGAATGTTTTCATTATGCCAAAGATTGTATTAAGTCGTACTCGAGTAGGGTTCATTTTAGGCCCTGAGTATAAATACCAAACCCCGGCTATTATAAAGATCAACCAATCAATCAAATACAAGTCAATTACTTTTTTCGGCTCCGGCCACCCCTTAAGAGTAGGAGTAGAGTAGATCTCAGTGAGTTCTTCGACAAGTATGGCTGCATCGATCCAGTCGACCTCCACTACTTATTGTAAGTACCGTCATGATTTATACCTCTGTTCGTATGGCTGCATCGATCCGGTCTCCCCCACTGTGGCTCTGGTATAAGCTAGTTATCGACTCTTGCCTAATTCAAGTATGGCCTATGTGATTCTGCCTCACACCCCACTGCTTGAATTGGATCAAGGTCAAGTTATCGGCTCTATCTTAGAATGGCAGTCTTTGGTAGATTCATTAAGTTATCGATATTGCTTATTGCTTTCATTGCTTATCTAATTACAGCAATATCACTCTGCCCGATTGAGATTGATCTGGATCAGCCTTATATCTTATTTAACTCATCGTTTGCTAATCTAAAACTGATCTAATCTACATCTTAAGTGATGAGTTATGTTTTTATCAGCTGTTTTGCGTCAATCTTAATCGTGCATAGCGTGTGGTTAAGGCATGTTCGATCTTGAGTAGATCTATCGGTTAGCGAGAACCGTTTCATGGCTCGTCATCACGGCCTATGGGATTCTGCCTCTCACCCCACTATTGGCACCATAGAGTGGGGATCGTTGGTTGATAGACCCGTTCCTGAGAAGATATGACCTTAACTGTGCGCTATGCCTGAATCGGCTGTTTAGCCGATATCGAATGCTTTCATGAACAGTTCACATCACGAGATCATTGAAGTAGAGATAAGTTGAAAGATGTGTTAGCCCCATGATCATGTTATTGTATTACAGCATGCATGATTCTGCCTCATGCCCTACTGCTATTAGTAATGAGTTAGGGTCGTCGAGTCTATTGTTGTTTCTACGGCCTGCATGATTCTGCCTCATGCTCCACTGGTCATGGCGATAGATGAGATCTAACATGTTCATTAGATTTATCTTTATTAAAATTATTGGCTCAGTATGGACCGATCATCATTGATATTTTATTGCCATTGATTAATATTCGTTTAAATGATGTTTATCCTGAATGATAACCGATTCTCCTCACACGACCCTATGAGCTCTAACTGACTTATTCTCATGAACATACTAGAATCAGCTATTTAGCCAATTTCCTTTCATATTGGCTCTTATAGCCGTACATTCGGGACTGTCTAGCAACACCGACAAGTTCCACCCTTAACTACTGATGAACTTTCTCTCCTTGTCAATTGCAGGGTCAAATTGACTGGCACACCTCGGGAGGATTGCGCAGGATCGACCACCCCTACGCTGAAGCTAGGCGGATCTGCTCCATCGAGCGGACCCTTCCGGCTTGCTGCGTGTGACCTCAACACAGAGACGAAAATTCTGTGTCGACAACCATCCACTAAATATAGTATAAATAGTTCAAAAGCCATACGAATAATTGAAATATAGGCATAAAAGAGAATCAGAGACTTACAATGCTAATTTTCTAACTATTTTATTCGACGCTTTCGAATGGACATAAATGTCTTGATTATATCATCTTCATCAACTTCAAAGAAAATATCCCGCTCAATGAAAGTAACTACACAATCATCCAAAAGACTATCTCTCATCTTATTTCTTAACTTTTTTTCACTAAAACCATTGCAGAAAATACCCTTTCAACACTTGTCGTTGCCTCAGGTAGAAGCAAATACCAATTTGAGGAGCTCATAAACCATATCATACACTTTGTGCCTCTTTGTTTTGACAAGCTTAACTGAGAGATCAACAATATTGTCCAGACCACTGAAGCTATCATCCTGTCTCATGTCATCAATATAATTATGTAGCTGTAATTCAAGTGTTAGCAAATTATTATTTGAGAACTCCTTTGGGTAGAACTCAGCTAGTCTACATAGCTTGTGTGCATCAAAAGAAGCAAATGAATTGGAAGGACCGAAGGCTGACATACAAGACAATGACTCCATGTTAATCTCGTCAAACCGATTATCAAGTTCTTGACTTATTTGATCAATAACACCAAAATATATACTTCTCTTTTGAAGTGGTCATCGTTGGTCTGCTTTCAAGCATGAGCTTTCCTTGATGATTTTCCATAAGGAACATAATCGCCATCCATAGCATGAACTTTAACATCATGTTTATCGCAAAATGAAGTGACCCTCTCAAGGGTTATTCCAACGAGTAACTGCAGCTATTCAGTGGAAGTATGGCGCTGGCCACTCACTGGGTAGCGAATTGGATAGGGTAACATACAAAACCTTGTTTGAACAAGACCCGAGGGCTAAGGGAACATCGTTCCAAGAACATCCATATCATGAGACTCGAAACCGAGAAAATAGAAACTTTGAAAGGAAAGAAACATAAATAGGCCTGGGCATTCGGGTTATCCGAATTTTTGGGACCTGGACGCCAATGGCAAAATTTGTGAATCAAAATCAACAAGATATCAGGATGCTACAATAACTGTAACTAGGAAATAGAGATTTCCAAGAACACGGGTAGGTAACAAGCAAGCTCGTCCTAGGCCTTGTGTTGACTCTGGAACACGCCGTCATAAGAGTACACCCACAAGTCAATCACGTTTTCTTTCCACAAAAAAAAGTCAGTTACGTTTGCCATTGCTCAAAGTGTCTAGTATAGGAGAAGGTTGACCAAATGCTAAGGCTAAAGGCTGGCCTGTTCCTTTTGACCGATCAATCAAAATCAAAATATAATAATGTTATAAGCCATCGCGCTTAACAATTCTGTTGGCACATACTGCTTCATTTGTTTAGACAAACCAGCTAGGCAAGCAGCCCAATAGGAATGGCTAGTTGGCTAGAGCACCCACAAGCATGGTGGTGATGATGTATCAAGTATTCAAGCAGTATTACGACCATTTGGATTAGAGAAAGGAAGGGGAGCAAAGCATGCGGCGAAGGCGGATGAATGCACGCTCCCAGCTGCTAGGCCACCACGGCCGGACACATAGAGGCTTCCGCCTTCCGCACTCGGCTCTCGCCAACGCAAGTGTTTGGCCCTAGACCGATCGACTGGCCCAGGCGCTATAGGAGGGAGGTCTCAGGACATCAGACAAAGTCCAAGTGGAGGCTTTGTCCGCACAAGGGCATAAGTGCGGCCAACGAGGGCTCATGGTGGAAGAGGTGCCAAGGAGACGTGGGCTCGGCTATAGGTCCCAACCCAGCTTTGTGCTGGCTCCAGGAAAGTGATGATCTGCACAGTTTTGGGCTTCCGCATGGGTATGGCACATCTTGTGTTTCCACGGGGGCATGGAGAACCTACCGCACACGGAGACAACGTGTCAAGGACAAGGAATCACACATTTTTTTAAATAATGTTTTTTAATGATTAATTGCAAATCTAGAAGCTGTTATACAAAAATTTGACATCTAGCATCTTGTCAGCTACTCAGTAGCCAATAGGCCTACGTGGCGCACACGTGGCAGCCGACACCAGCCAAAATAGCCTGTTGGCAACGATAGGGACCCTATCGGCAGCTGGAGGGCCGACAGGGACAGTCGGCTGCCTAGTTACCAATACCTCTATTTCATGATGTATTCCTTCTTTTCTAGACACAACCATCACCTGACGTGATACTTTTTTTACGAACACAACCATCTTCGGCTAGAATACTCGATGCAAGGCTAAACAATATCATTTTACGTTTTAATTGTCCTTTGCCATGATGCATGTGAGGGACTGTATTGGAGCATTGACTTCATTGCAAAGGTGCGCACATTAATTCATTAGTTAGCATCACAAATCCAAGAGCACATTAGTCCGCATGCATACATCCATGCTAGCATACAACCATATAGTCCTTCATGCTTAACCTACATGACGACCATAATTAGGTGCCTACGCACCTCGATGACAAACCTGGGTCGTAGGGTAAGTCCACTGGTATGAAGGACGTCGCTGTCGTGCAGGTGGGGTCGACTCCATATGCTTAGTACCCTGAGTCGGTAGAGGTGCACCAGAAAGCTAGGAGGGCCTCTACCGGCATAGGGAAGCAATGAACGCGTGTGGCTGCATGGAACTAACCCTAATCTACAACTAACTCTACCCTAAAAGAAAAATTATTAACTAAACTAACTAACCCTAGACAGAAAAAAACTTGTAACTAACCCTAAAACTAAAAGTACTCCTAACTAAATCTAGCTAATAAACTAAACTAACAAAATCTAACTAAACTAAAAAACCAAAGTACCAAAACCTAACTAAACTAATAAACTAAACTACCTAAAAAAGAAAAAAAACATACCTAAGGGGTCGGTGGCAGCCCGCGTGGTCTAGGGGGCCAGCGGTGGCGGCAAGCCCTCCGCCGGATCCGGTGGCCGGTGGAGGAGAAGCGGCGGCCGACGACGCACTGGTGCGGAGTGAGAGAGAAAGAGCGAGCAAGAGAGAGAGAGCGCAAGGGAGAAGATGACCGGTTAGATATTTTAGGGCCTATCGGCTAACCGGGTGCCGACATGCCTGTCGGTCCAATATAGGTCCACTAGGCTATCCTATCTGGCTTGGTCAGGTACCTAGCCGGCTGCTGGCTCACCGACAGGGACCTATCGGCCCATCAGTTGCTGATAGGGTCCCAATCAGCTAGCCAAAAGTCGACAGTACACTATATTTACAATTCTTACAATCCAAATGCTAGATTTGCAATTAATCATTAAAAAATATTATTTAACAAAAATTCAAGGAATCATCGGATTTGGAATGACGACTATGCATTTCCTTCTTTCTCTTTCTTTCTTTTTGAATTAGGGAGACTCCCCATTTCCATTGCATTAAAACAGAAATACAACAGAGTTTGAAGATTGTTTAGAATAAATAGAGCAGCATAAAGAGGTTTAGGAAAAGGAAAGAAAGGGAGTTTTATGTGGCAGAATCGCCCGAAATAACACGCTTTTAGAGGCACCCGTCTTCCACTAGACACTAAGCACCCTGAAAGTTAACTACATTAGACAGTTCCGTTGAGCACACCCCATGGGAGAACTCGAATCAATCCACATTTTACCTCTAGAATCTTATAATGAGTATGCGTTTACAATACTTAGTCTATTTCATACAGCAAGAGTTCTTGGAAATTATTTATTATAATCCCAGAGTTCAGAGTGTGATAATGAAACAGCAGAATAAAAATAAACATCTAGCAGAAACGATACAAGGATCCGTCTGTGCCCACCAAAAGAATCCTCCACACAAGAGCTACTCCTCAAGCTGCACCTGCAACAGGGATAAAATAAACCTTGGGTGCATAATGTACTCGCAAGACTTACCCGACTAGTGGAAATAGCTTCACGACTCCAAGGAGTATGATAGGTAATATGGATTTGTTGTTTTCTTTTTGTTTGTGAAAAGCATTACTAGGAGTACATTCTTAAGATCAAGTTTTATTAGCAGTCAAGATTACTTCATTGGCTAACCATTCTAAGTAAGCACGTGTTCTACTTTCAAGCAAGGGTTGAGCAATCAGGACCATTTTATCATCTTTCATCTTCTAGTTCTTACTATAGTGCTAGACCATAGCCAAGTTGTACCGTCTCACGGAAATAGCGATTCATGAACCAATGTATCCCAACTAGGTACCCTGAAACACATGCCCCGCTTACGCCCTAGGCACAAGGAAGACTAACCCATTCCACTCCTGTCATGGGGTCTAGGTCCTGTCCAAACTTGGACTCCAAGCCCCCACACTTGAGACCCGATCTCAACATGGTGCTTAGACCTTCACCTTTCCCCGCCTCCAATCAGTCGGTCCAGAAAGAGCCAGAAGCCATGACAAGAGCGTAACGAGTCTTCCCGCTCCCATAAGAAAGTATGTGCTCATGATAATAAGTTTGTGACCTGACTACCATCCACAGCAACGGACGGTCCTAAATCAACACGAACAGGGAAAATAGAGTAACCAAGATAAGCCCTATTGGCCACGGGACACAACCTATTACACCCATCAATACCCATACAATATCCCTACCATGTCTCTATTTTCCTTTCATCATTTTATTATGAAAGTAATAATAATCCACTATTGTGAGCAACGGTAGGTTACTCACGCTACCGATGACCTAAGCATAGCATCTACTCGAACCTGCAATAGTAAGACTCTTAGGACAGGTATATCTATGCATGTGGTTTCCATAAAATTCCTATAACGTAAATGCACACAACATATATAAGCAGTGATTATCAAAAATAAGGGGTTATGCACCGGGGCTTGCCTTGGGCAGGCACGATGTCAGCTGAGGCAATCACTGGCGGCTTCGGGACTTCCTCCCTCATGAGGATCTCCTCCTCATACTCCTCAATGATCTCCTCAAACTCGTGATCGTCCGTGGTCACTATCTCCACCAACTCATTCTCTATATTCATGCGATGATGATACAACACTTAGCATTTAGGCAACAACAACTCTTAAAATAAGAATACGCATACTAAGCTACTAAGCTAGCTCTAATGACTAAGATACTAAGCTAACTATCATCTTCATCAAGCAGGGTGTTGGATTCAACTAACAAACCCTTAGCTTGGTAAATTAAGGATATATCTTTATTTCTTCTAGTGATTTAATGTATATTGAAACAAAGAGCATTTAACTACCCTAATGCTTAGTCTACCCTAAGGCTACAAAAATTATAGTGAGTACATAATAATACCATGAAGCTACTATAAAAATTTTAGGACCAAAGCTAGCTCCAATATACCACAAAAATTCTTACAATGATTAATTTAATAATATGAAGCATTCTCAAATGATTTATTAGCTCCTGGTATCAACATATATATATATATGAACTAAATACACCAACAGATAGAGCACAATTTTATGAATCTAACAAAATTTGTTTTACAATTTTTGGATACCTACATGATTTTATATTAATTGTTGAAGATAAGCTCAGAAATTAAATAAGAAAACTATTTCTAATCCCTTATGAAAAAAGAAAAACGAATTCTCCTGTGTGGCCCACATGCGTGGCCCATGTGAGGCCAGCCTGTAGCACGAGACGGACCACGGCAGGGAGAAAACCGCGCGCGCTGGCGATTTTGCAAAAGAGACCTCAAACTTCTCCCGAATTACAACTAAGTACTAACACTATGTTCCTCTCTCTCAAACATTTTCAATTAACCCCCTGGCTTTCCTAGAATTTCCCCATGCACACCTCCGATGACTCAGTGCACGGCGGTCGGTGACACAGCGTGGCTGCACCGGCCACCTAGGACCTATGGTAGACCACCTAACAGGTCGGTCACCATCTACAACCCAAGTGGCTACGCTAACCGACGGTGCGGGGTGATACGACCTTGCTGGGGAAGGCTGCAGCGGCGTGCGGCCATCCACGATGATGGCGCCACTGTTCCGGTGAGCTTGGGTAACTACAGACCTAATTAGTTAGCGCGTGAGCATCAGGAGGCTACCATGGATCTAGTCGAGGTGATGGTTAGGGCGGAGGATGACGGAGGAGGGCTGGCCATGTGCGGCCAAGCCATGTGGTGGTGCACCGCAACGGAACGGTCGCATCAGCGATGATGGGGAGGCGGTAGCGGTTCCACTAGCGTGCGCAAGGTGGAGAGGAAGGCAAGGCGAAGCTAGTGGTGCAGGCGAATTGGCTCGGGAGGGACGGTAGGAGGGCTACCCTCGACCATGGCCGAGCGCGGCCTTAATGGCACGTTGGCAGGGGAAAACTCCAAATTAGAGCTTGGCCGTGCTCGCTTCAAGGCTAGGTGGGGTCGGGGGAGGGGTCAGGTGGCTTAATGGAGAAGTCAGGGACATGATGAATTGGGCAATTATGACTCAACCATGCCGAATTAAGCGAGCGGGGTAGATCAGTCGCGGTGGCAGAGAGAGAGGAGCAGGTCTGGCTTGGCTCATCTTCGCCTTAGCGGCAAGCGGTCGGCCAGACCTGAGGTAGCATCTGCACACCCGCTATGCGACAACATGGTCAGACCATGTGTGTGCGCATGGAGGCAGGTGGGGGAGCAGCATGCGTGGCCACAACGTCATTAAGGCGAGGAGAGGGCACGAGGTAGTCAGGACAGCCCATGTGAGCGTGGGGACAAGGCGAGCGGCAGCGCAGCACAACGTCGTAGTGGCATCAGTAGTGGCAACGTGAGGTAGTGTAGCAATGCGGACGTGACAACGAGGTGATGACACCGGCAGCAGCTCCGTCACGGCGTGGGGCGGGGCAGGGCAGGCGGCAGCACAAGCGGCTCCGCACGACGGGGCCATCGGCGGCAGGGCCACAGCCAGGCCAGAGGCAGCCACGACCGACCACGCGTGGCAGCGTACACACGTGCGACCCGCATGGTGACGCCGAGCGCTCGAGCTTGGTGACCGCGTCCACCCAGCAAGCCAGCCTGAGAACGTGTCGTGCACGAATTTTAAAGCGTCGATGGCAACTAAACAATTGAGGTTGTCACTAAACCGCCTTCACTATGCTAAAGAGGGTCTATTAGGCTACCAATCCAAGCTAAAACACGACACCACCTCTTAACTCAAATTCACAAAATAAATCCCCAAACCTGGCATTGTCTAGTTGTCAATAAACATAAAGAATCTTCTAAGTCTTGGCTGAATTCAATTTCAAGTTCCCTTTCTAAGCTACTAGAATTACTAGCTAGCAATGTTATTTCTCTACAGCAAAAGTTGCATTGCCATCTACAAAGTTTGTACTTCAAACTTTATTTAAGTATCACATACATATTCTATAGTATTTTTGCATCTTTCATTTAGCATTTTTATTGATCATTTTAAGTTACAAGAAATTTATCTACACGTTTTATCACATGCATTATCACATAAACATGATGCTCATGACATGTTTTAGTAGTTGGTTTAAGGCATAACACCGAGGGTGTTACATTTTAACTCCAATGCTAGAGTACAACCTAGGGAATGATAACTAAAGCTACCAAAGAACTTCACATCATAATTAGGGCTAGCGGCTTCCCAGACTGCTTCAATGTTCTAGATCTTGCTCTGTTTCATCATCTCTGGTGGTGTCTTGCAGCATATTGGTCCGCACAACGACTTGGTGAGTCTTGGACAGCAGCTGCATGACAATCTTGAGCATGGTGACTCCCTTGATCAGCGCTTCCTTGGCATCTTCTTTTTGAAGACCTGCCCAAAATTTCATGAGTGCACAAGCATGGCATATAATCTCTATAGAATTGTGGAATCTTTTCCCATATTGACCAGCAAATTTCTACAATTCCAACAACGAAGAATTGTTTCCCATTGGGAATCCACTTCTCACACCATTTCCATCTTTGATCAAAAGAAGTAGGGATATTATTGGCATCAAGGCATGTAGCAATTGTATCCCAAACAATCTTAGAACCAGAACATGTGAAAAGAAGGTGGGTTACTGATTTAGGTTGATGATAGAAATAGCAAGATGTATCCCCCATTTCATTGCCTCCTGATCATATTATCTTTAGTTAAAATGGCATTGTTTGCCACTAACCTTAGGAAGATCTTAATTTTAGCAGGAATTTTCCCCTTCCAGGTATGTTTGAAAGTGGATCCACCATCAGAACTTGTAAGAGCATTGTAGGTAGATTTTACTGAAAATTTGCCACTGCTCTCTAGTTTCCAGAACACTATATTCTGCTTAGACTCTAACTGGGTTTCTAAAGCATCTTTGACTATTTTTTCTCATTCAGACTTGAGTTCTGCAATCAATCATCTACAGAAAGTGACAAGGATCATGCCACTGACCATCTAAAAGACAAAGATGTTTTGCTGATCACATAATTTGAAAAGGTCAAGGAAAAGAAGATAAAGAGGATCACTATAAAGCCAAGTGTCCTTCCAAACCAGGGTTCTACCTTGCAGATAGATGTTTTTACTTTAAGGAGATCAGTCCAAATGGGGGAGTCAGAATGCTCGTGTTTCATAGAACAAACTGATTCCCTTTTCAAATATTTATATGTGACAATATCTTGCCACAATCCAGATTCCTTCTCAAGTTTCCACCACCAATTACACAAAAGGCTTAAATTCATTTTCCTTATGTCTTTGATCCCTACCCCCCCCCCCCCCTTTCTTGCTTTTGCAAATTTGGTCCATTTCACTAGATGATACTTTTGTCTCTCTTTCTTTGGAATTACATTTCTCAAATCTGTAGTTCTAGATACATGGACGGATGACCCATGTAAAATCTTCTTTTTAATACACAAAGAGCTATATATGTCTATCTTTATATTAAGATAGAAAAAAGTCTTCCACGCCACACCATGCCGTGGCACTCAGTATGCGTAAAATCTGACATGGTCTCTAGTAGTATGATAGGTGTTGTAATAGAACCATCCAATTTATAAGAGCACAAGTACAATAGCAATCACCGAAGCGATCAAACTATCATACTTGAGCCCATATAAACCCGGTAGTCCGATGAAATCACGAAGGATCTCAAACCAACCAACATACAAGCCAAGATCGTACATGATTCAACATAACCAGTCACATGTTACATCATAGTTCACAAATGGTTCACAAGTATCTCACATACATCGGAGTTCACATAGTTATTACAAACCAAGTTCAAATAGCGGAAGCAAAGTAGTTTGACATCAACATCACACTTAGTTCAAATACATTCTAGTACCACGGTCATTTTTAGTAAAAGCATAATAGAGAGGACAACTTAGGAGTACCATGCCCCATGGTTTAGTCCTCATCCACGGCAGGATGAAGGTAATTCTTATAGTACCCATGATACATCATATCATCTGCAACAAGAGGAAATAAACCCTGAGTACGAGAATATACTCAGCTAGACTTACCCGTCGTAAACCAGAAATAACATGACACCAAGGAGTATGCAAGGCTTTATCGGTGGAGTTAGCTTGACAACATTTTGCATAAAAGCTTAAGTAACATAACTTGGAGATTTAATATCTTTAGCATCAAATTGACTACCTATTCAATTAAGCATCTCTAGATTAGCACCTGTACTAGAGCAATCACTTGATTAAGCTAACAAGCATTAGTAACGATATCCAGTGTATTAATTTGAGCATCATCATAACCATCAAGTTCTATCAATTAATGCTACGTTGCCACTACTTAGTCAAGTTCTCACTATCTAGGATAGACAGCAACTCGAATCAATTCCAACCAGCTAGGGAGTTATTCCTAACACAAACCCATACTCCCCCCATTGGGTCACCTTTGGTACAACTCCGGTACAGTCGTGGGTCCGATCAGCGCTGCACCCTCAGGGATACTACCAGTCTGCCAGGAAGTTTAAGCCTGGCCTATCCTTGGACTCACGCCACTAGCTCCCCGCACAACCTTACTTCCTCAAGTGTGTGCACTTTCACTTATCGGGTCCCGGCCTGAGTTGTGCTACATGGCTTCGTGGTCGGAATGGCTTATCCGGCCAACTAAGTGCTAGGCATGCGTTCAACATGACATGAGGACATACAGCGAATCGGTCCTTAACCGACACATATGAGGATAAATAGGCACCAAGGCCTTCGTGCCTTGTTGCTTCTCTATCACAATCCCGTCTGGTCTCCTTTTATTCATCAACACATGGTTATTTCCATGATAGCAATTATAGCCAACCATGACCAGATATCTACCTATATCTTGCATGTGATAGAAAATCACCCGACTTCTATTGGACTAAGCATGGCTAAGCATATATTCGATCCTAGACCTACAAAGGATTCAAGATATATTTGTTTGGACAAGGAAAGTATATGCAGTAAGTGGTTCCAATCAACCCCTAGTACTTAATGCATCAACATAAAAGGACTCAAGTTGATATTTAGAAAACATAGGAGGCTTAGAATGCTCTGGGGCTTTCCTTTCAGAAATGAGAAAGGTTGGTGATTAGGACACTTAGGAAGATCTTCCACGTTGACTCCTCCTTCCGCCTGAACCTCCTGCTCCTGGGCTGCCTGCTGCTCCTCCTGACGCTCGGGTTCGAACTTGAGTAGCGTCACTTCTTTCGGGGAACCTATTGCATGCATATGCACAAATGAGTATCATGAATGCATAAGAGATGAGATGACCTGATAAAGTGTATACTCATGAGCATGGTTATCTGCAAGATGTACGATAAGTTTAACATTCGTTGACCAAGTAGATATATAACTTTCTTCTAATTGATCTTTACTAAGTAGGTGCATATCACTTCTATAGTACAAGAAACATACACTCACCAAATTCTAGTAACCTAAGGTAAAGTTGTTCATCATTAGTAAGAGGCTTAGAACCGGCAGCTAACAACTAATCTCAATTAGCCCAAGCATCTAGACAAGCATCACATAAGACAAACAATTACAATTTAACTTAGTCATTTCCTGGACTGTAAACAACAGCTACTTATTTTGGCCATATTTGGAGTTCTACTCAATCAAATACTATGATCTTGGACTTTCTAGAAAGCTTATAAAACTTCCTACAACTTTCTTATAGTCATCTCAAGATGATTCAACGGCTATTAAGGTCAAACAAAGCAATTTCCTAGATCTATCCAGAAATTACAGAGAATAAGCATTTCTGGAGACCAACTTTCAACAGCTATAACTCTCAAATCATTTAGCCTATTGCCATGAAACTTTGACACAAGCAAGAAAAGTAAGTTATCTACAACTTTGTTATTGATAAGATTCACAGCAAATATCATTTTACCCATGCAATTTACTTAACAACAGAAACTGTCTAAAACAGTCACTATAATTGAATTATAGAGCAATTAATATTTCACTACATACAAGCAATTAAATCTGGGCACAACCAATGGTACCATCAGTTCATAGACATCATATACACTTTATCAAACATAATGGTCAAGTCCAAATAAATTATTTAAATGTCTTTATTAATTTATTTGGACACTGAGGATAAATAAGGAACATATATCAAAAGTGCACAGTAAACTCCGATAAAATTATAGTAGCTCATATATGTTCCCAATAGGCCACTGTATAAATTTCATGCCAACTGAACAAGTATAACAACCTCTACAAAAATGACAAACTAGCAAGGCTTATAATAGCATAAATAAATTTATCCTAGTGAAAAGTGTCAAACAACAGATTCAATATTTTTCCTAGCTACAGCATGTCAACACAAGACCAGTAAAATTGGAATCATAATTTTTACACTTCCCTAGCTCAAGATATGCATTTTACAAGATGGAAACAAATTTAAAAGCACTTATCTAGCCCAATTTAATTCCCCCAGAAAAATATCCCAAATAGTAGGTTTCATATTTTTATTAAATAGTACACTTCATGAAGAACCTACCAAAATTGTGAGGCGGCTCTAAGCACTCCAACATCTAAAGCCTCTAGGTACGCCTCCATGCGAATTTTTCAATAAGAAAAATCATCTTCTTCAAAGACGGGAGGGGGTCTATCCCTGGGGAACATCTTGCTCTCGGCAGTTAAGCCTAATTTAAGGAGCACGAGGCTCCGATACCAATTGAAATGATCAAAATGTCTAAGAGGAGGGTGAATTGGGCTAATTCTAAATTTCTTGCAATAATTAAGCCCTACACTTACCTCATTTCACCCCCTTTGCCCAAAAGTGTTTTTATTGTTCTACCATACAAAAATTTTACACCCTAGGTTCCAATCCTACTTTAGCATGGTGTACCTACTCGCATCACGACGAACTGCAGCTGGGTAGCAAATTGGACAGGGCAACGTACAAAACCTTGTCCGAACACAGGAACAGACCTGAGGGCTGAGGGAACATTGTTCCATGAACATCCACATCATGAGACTGTACCGAGAAAACAGAAACTTTGGCAGGGAAGAGACGGGAGAGTCCTGGAGAATGAAGCAAGAAACTAACGGCGAAATTTCTGGATCAAATACAACAAGACATCAGGATGTTGCAACAACTGCAACTAAGAAACGGAGAGATTTCCAAGAACACGGGTAAACAAGCTCGTCCCAGGCCTTGAATTTGACTCTGGAATGCGCTGTCACAAGAGTACACGCCCTCAAGTCAGTCACGTTTCCCATTGCTCAAAGTGCCTGGTGCGGTCAGTTATCAAGAGTTCCAGTCCTAAACAAATCGGGCCAAACCTCAAGTCGAGGCGCCGAACTACAGTCCCAAATTTAGATCAGACCATAGGCTTTTGGAGTCGCCGGAGAAAGGGCAGACAAAACGGCAAACACGTCTGCCCTGAACACAAAACATGTACAGTTATCTATACTCCCTTCGTCCATATATGCGAGTCAAACTAATTTAAGTTTAACTAAATTTATAGTGGATAATATTGAGCCATGCCACGGTGCTTCTATTATCTTGTAGGAGATAAGATGTTGAATGAATCAAAATAAGTTTGATTTACATTTAAATTACCACACAAGCGTTTATGATGATGTGCTAACGTTTTTTAAAAAGTGAGTTCGTGGGGATAAAACTCTGTTGGCACAATTATTATATTCTCTATATATGAGTTATGAAATTAAATGTGTATGAAACTATATAATAAAAATTTACATTAAAAATGAGTGTTTAATTCATGTTTTATTTCATTCTATATAATATGACAGTCTTAGAAATAACGTTATCAAATTTCTCACAGAGACTGCCTTTTACAAACGTTGATTTTCTTCATCTGTGCTAATCCACGTCACGCATAGGCACGCGTTTCCTGTTTCCAATTTTCGCGTTTCCTGCTTCCAATCTTCTCCACGTCCTGCATAGGCGCGCGTTTTCTGTTTCCGAATTTTTTTCCACGGGTCCGTTTCCTATTTTCCACCTGTCACTTTCTTTCCACAGGCGTGTTTCCTGTTTCCCAAATTTTTCTGATCATTTTGTCCAAAGACCTTATAGTCGTATTTTCATGGCTGTTTTCCACCGGCGCCGTCGGTTTCCGATTCTGCGTTTCCTTTTTTTTTCCAACACATCACGCTTTGATTCTTCATTGGTGGTTTCTTATTCTTCATTTTTTCCCCACCTCGGAAAGAGAACTATGTTTTTTTCCTACAACATCACGCTTTGATTCTTCGTTGGTATCATTTGTTTCAGGAGGCGGCCGGTCCAGGAGTGCAAAAAGAACTAGGACTCTAGGAGTGCAAAGAGAATTAGATAAATAATAACAATGTAATATTGTGTTAATATAAAAACAAAATAAAATGGACGTGATAGTTTCTTGACAAAGGAATAGTTCCACCACCACATTATTATTGTATTTTTATTAGAAACAAAACCCGTCATCTTAGAAGTTGGTTCAGTCAATCGATGGTCTAACTAATCAAACTCTGAACTGAAAATCTTGAAGAGTTTGTTGTCACATGGTCCAACTAATCCCTGACCTGATAAGGCCCACCACAAGGAAAGTCAAGACAAGTCTCCAATCATAATTATTAGTGGACAAACTAGTCCCTAGCACGTCGGTAACAAACTCCTTGACTTAGTTCTAAGATTAGAATTACATATTTTTATCTGTTTTCAATGAAAGTCACATAACTTGATACTTAGCTATATCATGTATAAATTAAAGCTATGATATATTTACATCTAAATATGTTCGTCCTTTGCAGAGAAGAAAAAATGTCTTAAAATGTATTTTAATTTGACATATATTTAATAAGACAATATGATATTATTATCATCATTAAACTTAAATTATAATTATGGGTGTCATATTCATCGTCAAATAATACATCTGAAACATTAATAATAAATTATAGCTAAGTTTAAAGAAAGGGGTAAGATAAACAATTGTACATGGGGGCATTCCCATTCATATTTTCCATGGACGTTTAATTGATTTTTTTTCCTCCGATTGTAACGGACGATCATGTAGTCATCTCATAAATGGAAACTCCTTGCTCTTCCTGTACATATGAGAAGTCTACTTCGATTAATCCTTCAGGCAACACATCTCGTGCATTTTTAATCATGTGACCATATATATACCCTCGTATTCTCTGCCAACCATATCCGAGTACTTTAGTCAGTTAGGTTTTCCATTGCTCAAAGTGCATGGACCGATCGATTAACTATCAAGAGTTAAATATGCACACAAAAAAAACTATCAAGAGTTCAAACTAAGGCCGGTTAGTTCTTCTAGTGGGGTTTCATGTTCTACATTTCAAGACGGGTAATAAAAGAAGGTAGACAAGTTTCAACTGCAGTACCTGGACCGGTCAGCTATCAACAGTTTATCGATAATGCTTGGCCATGGCGTCCGCCCCATCCGGACGCCACGGTGGTGCTCGTGCGCTGTTGTTGGTGCTGGCGGTGCTCGCGCGCTGCCGCTCGCCGCTAGATCCCACCTCAACGACCAAAACCTACCGGCCCCGGCTTTCCCCTCCGCTATGTTGCAAATGTATGTTTCAAGTGTTTTAGAGGTATACTGCAATTGTTACATATGGATGTTGCAAAAATAGATCGGGATGTTGCACATGTTGCATATTTTGCAAGTGTTTTCAGAGGTATGTTGCAAGCGTTTGTTTAAAATATTTTATCTGTTTTAGACATATGTTGTATGTTTTATTTGGATGTTATATTTGTTTCGCACGTATGTTGCAAGTCTTTTATTTGATGTTGCATATGTTTCACATGCATGTTGCAAGTGTTTTATCTAGATGTTACATATGTTTTACACACATGTTGCAAGTGTTATCTGGATATTGTATATGTTTCACACACATGTTGCAAGTATTTTATCTGGATGTTGCATATATTTTTTTTCTCGAACACGCAGCAGAGCTACGTATCATTATATATCAAGAAGAAGAAAAGGGTGTAAAACCCCGTAACCCAAAACAACAACGCCTCACACACCGCACCTCACTCAAAAAACCATTGCTCGCCTATCACATCAAAAAAGACTTGACCTCGACCGAGATGTTGCATATGTTTCACATATATATTACAACAGTATGGCCATGTTCACTTGTCTTATAATCCGTAGTTTTCAGCTTATTTTTTCAACCGAAACAATATTTTTCTCTCAAAACAAATTGGCGGGAACAGTGTTTTGGCTTGTTTTTTCAGCGAAGCGAACGGGGCCTATGTTTTAAATGTTTGATCTATGTCAGATGTACGTTGCATCCAAGTGTTTCATGTTGCAAGTGTTTCAAAGAGGCACGGTGAGTGATGGATACACGTCCCAGGCGCCGGGGGATTGGGTACGGTGAGCTAGGGGTGGAGGATGGGGGCGCAGCAAGTTAGGAGATGGCTCCCGGGTCCTCCCACGTGGAGAGAGAGGAAGGGGTTAGGGGAAAGAAGTGAGGCGCAACGATGGGGTAGGGTGCGCGTGCGAAGCAGGGGTGAGGTGGACGGGCGGTCTACGCGGCCGTCTAGACGCGAGGAGCGGCGGGCGCAGCATCGAGGGCGAGTTGCGTGTTTGAGTCGAAGCGAGGTGGACGGAGGTAGGTTGCGCGTCCATTCAGACGCGCATGTCCGTCCAGACATCCGGGCACTAGCAGGTCCTTTAAACTAAGGCCAGTTAATTGTCAGTGTGGTTCTATATTCGAGTTTTCAAAACTCTTATTCATCGAAAATAGTATCGACAAGTTTTAACCCATAACATCTTCTGAAATTTTCACCATCTTTCTTTATCTATTCAATGTCATTTAAGTTTACTTTCCAATCGTGAATCAATTGCTTCAAACCTCAAGTCAAAGCCTACCGGCATGGGCTTTCGCTCGCCTCGGGTCATCGTCTCGCCACTTGTTGTCGCTTGGCTGCTTGCTTGACTATATACACCCCTAGACCCACGCCCGCAAACCCGTTGGGTGTGGCTTTTTGTCCATTAACAAATCCATAGGTAGAGAAATTAGCCTATATCCTTACCCTAATAGGGTAAAAACAAGTCAGTTTCGATTACCTGTTGCCATCTTGAGGCCCATGTAAGGTTGTATCCACCCAATTTTTTTCCACGCAGGGCGGAAGAAAATTTGGTGGGGGCAGTACACACGTAGTTAGCCATGCATACATACTGTCAGATGGTGCCGTGTGGACGCCGTAGGGATCTGATGGCAACTGTAGCGGACGGGAGCCTGGGCAACTGGAGCCGCGCACGATAGCGTTGTCAATGCAGGACCCACGGGATACCCCACAAGGAAGAGAGGAGATCTAGTTTGATTAGGATTCCTCCCATGTAATCCTAGTAGTAATATTACCCTGTAATCCTACTAGAACTCTATATTGTAAACTGACTAGGACTCTAGCCTCCTGACTATATAAAGGAGGGCAGGGCTCCTTAGATCGGGAGGGCAGAAGGGAGTTAGAGACAACACTTTACAATCAATCTAACGCAAAGGCTAACGTCCACTGAACGTAGGGCTATTACTCGATCATGGTCGAGGGCCCGAACTAGGATAAATCGACTGTCTCTTGCGTTTACCGTTGAGTTCTGTATACGCCGAAGCCCGAACAAACTGCCCCGGATACCCCCGTGGCAGGCTATTGGTGGTGAAACATCGACAGCTAGCGCGTCAGAAAGGTGCGAGAGGTGTTTAAACGTAATAGGCTACCTACCTAGGGAAATTATATGGCCTAGTAAGAGCAAGGCGCGAAAAAGTTTAATATGCATTTTATAATGTCTTCTCTTAACGGTTGTTAATTTACCTGGGTTGCTGAACCCTTAATCCGTGAAGCCTACTCGCCGGAAAGGTGCGAGAGATGTTTAAACGTAACAGGCTACCTACCTAGGGAAATTACATAGCCTAGTAAGAGCAAGACGCGAAAAAATTTAATATGCATTTTATAATGTCTTCTCTTAACGGTTGTTAATTTACCTAGGTTGCTGAGGCCTTAATCCGTGAAGCCTACTCGCCGGAAAGGTGCGAGAGGTGTTTAAACATAATAGGCTACCTACCTAGGAAAATTACATAGCCTAGTAAGAGCAAGAAGCGAAAAAAATTAATATGCATTTTATAATACTGGGACATACTTCCAACTTGATATCTTGTGTATCAATTATTGCATACTTTCGTATGATTACTTTGCAGGGAACCATTTTCTGGACCACGTCATCAAATAAGGAGCTCGTCCACCGCTGGCTGCCTTACTTGGCCACTACTTCGTTGGGTGAGACACACGTCCCGCGCTGTCTTACTCGGTTGCTGCTCTACAAGTCGCCAGGACGTCCGACTACTCGGCCGCGGTGATCGACTACTCGGTTGGGGTGATCAACTACTCGATAGCTAAGGTCAACCTTGTTGCGGTGATTTGGAAATTCTAAGGTGGGGGTGATACGGGGTCTCCGATGAGGGGACTGCCCACCCGAAGCCTTTTGACAGATTATCTAGGTTGCCTTACTCGGATCAGATCATGGTCGAACAAGAAGATTTTGCGTCAGCAAGATGAGCACGAATATGAGGATGCACGTGCATATTTATATGCACCTTCATTACTCAAGCGAAACAAAGGAGGAGACATGACATACAGCAGCATGCAAGAAGACATCAAGCACGCAAGCTAATTATGGAAAGTACTCGGTGGCGCAACTGTGTTGACTTGCAATGGTATATGGATAGCCTACTGCAGTTCGCGGGTTACTTGGATACTGTCGATGCGGGACCCACAGGATACCCCGCAAGGGAGAGAGAATATCTAGTCCAACTAGGATTCTCCCCATGTAATCTTAGTAGTATAGCTATTAAAGTAATCCTACTAGGAAATCTCATTGTAAACGGACTAGGACTCTGGCCTCCTGACTATATAAAGGAGGGCAGGACTCCTGGGATAAGAGACAGACGACCATTGTACAACACAACACTTGACAATCAATCCAACGCAAAGGCTAACGCCGACTGGACGTAAGGTTATTACTCGATCTACGATCGAGGGCCTGAACCAGGATAAATCAACTGTGTCTTGCGTTAACCATCGAGTTCGGCATACACCGAAGCCCGAACATACTGCCCCGGGTACCCCCGTGGTAGGCTATCGGTGGTAAAACATCGACAGCTGGCGCGCCAAGTAGGGGATTTCGGCGACTTTGCATCCGAGAACTCGATGGACCTCGACAACATAATCTTCCCGACGGGGTCAACTTTCATCTTCGGCTCATGGATCTGCGAGGCAGACAACAACGGCAAGCTTCAGGGCCATCCCCTCAAAGATCCAGATCATCATAAAGAATTTCATATTTCACCAACTACAACGGATCAGCTCACCAGAAGATTCGCACAGCTCACAGTATCCGATTCAAATCAGATTTCACGGCCACTTGTATCCGATTCGAATTCAAACATCAAAGCGAAGTTTTATCCGAGTGCTTTCAAGAAACCGAGTTCTTTTTTGGCAAGATTCCAGAGCACAACCCAAAATAACTCAGATTACCCTTAGAGTTCTTCCAAGAAGTCGAGTTCTTTTCCATTTGGGCTCGACAACATGGCAAAATCCTATCAGGGACAGTTCGAAAGATCTTTCAATCCAAGATACGGGATACCACTGACAGGAGCTCAGGAGGGTCTCGTGCTAACAATAACATCCCAAGACTGCATCATCCACTGGCCAGGCTCTGTTCCTGAGGATAGCGGTACCCAACTAGTCGGCACGACGACGACAGCAATTCTACCCTACCAAGAAGGAGACTCGATCTACGACACCGAGGCATCCACTAAAGTTATTAGCAACTCCGACAGCATGAAAACTAACGCCAATAACAGAACGACTCATGCGCGAGAAGTGCTCATGGTTCGATGACCGCGGTCACCATTAAATCCCCCAGAAGCACCCGATGTCAGATCATCAGATGAATCAGAATCCAACATATCACCTTTTGCCCAAGGCTACGACGGAGAAACAGATAGTCAGAAACAAGCTAGAGAAAGAAAAAACAAGTTGAAGCAAGGGTGTCAACACCGTGCTAGGCAGCGCAGGGAAGCTTGGATCAGATACGAGTCAGAATTGGCTGAGTACGACAAAAGAAAATCACAACGAGAAGTCGAGGGGAGACGCACGGCGAATACACCTTACGATAAGATTCGAGAAGCATTAGAAGAACTCAGAAAAACTTCACATCCCAGTGAGAAGTATGAACAGCTCCAGGACTTGCTCCGATCGATGATCCCGAAAACGCATGAAGAGAGAGCTCGATCAAGACTACCCGCCAGATCAACAACCCACAGGCAAGAAGATCAAAATCAAAGGAAATCCGCTTTCGAAAGACTTGGGCCGGGTGGAAGCCATGATGAAGGAAGTAGGAAGGAACATAATCAAGGCCACCGATTTGAACAACCAAGGAAGACTAGGAGTAGGGTACCTACCCAGACAATCTCGCAAGATTATTCCCATCAGAACGACAGTTGGCCAGAAGAAGGTGCTGAATCCGAATTCAAAGAAACCAAGACACACGACAGATTCCCCTGTTTCGCGAACAGGCTTGCATTGGTACGATTACCTCACAAATTCAAACCGTCTAACCACTCCAAGTATGATGGCAAAACTGAACCAAGGCAATGGCTCAGAATATATTCACAATCAATTGAACTAGCCGGAGGAGACGACGATATCAAAACCCTGTTCTTTCCCATGGCACTGGAAGCCATGCCTCTCCAATGGTTCGACAAACTGAACCCAGGATCTATCAGAAATTGGGAGGATTTGCAAAGAGCTTTTTGTGAGAATTTTGCAGGAATCATTACACATCCAATCACCCATGCAGAATTAAAAGGACTCAAGCAAAAAGGAGGTGAAAGTCTCAGAAATTACTATCGACGATTCGGCGAACTACGAGCTCAAGTGCATGACATAACCGAACGAGAAGTAATTGAAGCTTTCTCTCACGGAATCATGGCTAGGTGGCAATTTCAAGACTTCTGCAAAGAAAATCCGAGAAACAATGAAGAATTCAGATGAACAGTAGAAAAGATGATTACTGCAGAAGAAAAAACACACGAGAAAGGTTCTCGGACAGAAACAACCAGGACAACTCGGACAAGCAAAATCATCGAAATAGCAGACATCAAGAAAGAAAACGTAGGCCAGACAATACTGTGGCAATGGCCGACAAATCAAAGAAGTTTAACAAACCCAGAAGATATGATGACATTGAAAACATACGTTGCCCATTGCACCCTAGTGGGAGGCACACCATCGGAAATTGCTATACTTTCAAAGATCGATACACAAGAAAAGATAGTAAGGAAGACACCAAAGAGGACAATCAAAAAAGAGAAGAAGACAACCACGAGGACAAAGGATTCCAAAAACCTAGGGGAACGGTAGCAGTGATTTTCTCAGGGGCTCCGGATTGCAGAAGCAAACATCAAGAAAAACTAGCACTGCGGACCATTATGACAGCAGAACTGGCTACACCAAGATACCTCAATTGGTCACAGTATCCTATCCAATTCACCAGAGAAGACCAATGGACTAGCGTGGGGAATGCAGGCCATTACCCATTGGTTCTGGATCCGACTATAGCTGGCATGACCGTCACCAAAGTACTAATCGATGGAGGAGCTGGGCTTAACATCATCTTTTCAGAAACTCTAAGGAAAATGGGACTACAACTCACCGGGATGATTACACCAACAAGCACACCTTTTTACGGAATAGTACCCGGCAAAGCAGCCATGCCACTTGGACAAATTACTTTACCTGTTACCTTTGGAACTCCTTCAAACTACCGAACAGAGTTTATCAAATTCGAAGTCACCGACTTCGATTCATCATATCATGCAATCCTAGGACGTCCAGCACTGGCCAAATTCATGGCAATACCACATTATCCGTACTTACTGCTTAAGATGCCAGGACCCCACGGTATCCTTTCTCTTCGAAGCAATTTAAAGCGCGCTTTTGACTGTGACGTTCAGGCGATCCAAATTGCAGCTAAAGCACAAGCTGACAATGGAAGAAAAGAAATAGCCGCAATCGCTGCAGAAACAAGCCAAGAAGAATTAGAAATACCGGCTAAAAAACCCAGTATCATCGCACCACCAAAAGAAGCCGACGTCAAGCAAATCGACTTAGGCACAGGCCACACCTCCAAGACAGCAACTATCAGTGCTCACCTCTCGACAAAATAGGAACTCGCGCTCACCAACTTTCTTCGGGACAACAAAGATATCTTCGCTTGGAAGCCAGCCAACATGCCAGGAGTCCCAAGGGAGTTGGCTGAGCACAGAATTGATGTTAACGAAAGCTCCAAACCTGTAAAACAACGGTTACGACGATTCTCACCTGACAAGAAGGCAGCAATTAAAAAGGAAATAACAAAACTGATGGCAGCCGGATTCATCAAGGAAATCCTTCATCTAGATTGGCTAGCCAACCCGGTCCTTGTATAGAAGAAAAACACGGACGAGTGGCGTATGTGCGTCGATTACACAGATCTCAACAAAAATTGCTCAAAAGATCCGTTCGGGCTACCACGCATTGACCAGATAGTTGACTCGACAGCAGGATCTACGTTATTATCTTTTCTCGATTGCTATTCAGGGTATCACCAGATCGCACTAAAAGAAGAAGACCAGAGCAAGACATCTTTCATCACCCCGTTTGGTGCCTACTGCTACAAGACCATGTCGTTTGGACTAAAGAACGCCGGCGCCATGTACCAAAGAGCTATCCAGACTTGCCTTGGGAATCAAATAGGTGAAAATGTGGAAGCATACATGGACGATGTGGTGGTGAAAACAAAGAACCCAAACACTCTAATTGAAGATTTAAAGCAAACCTTCGAAAACTTGAAGAAATGGAGATGGAAATTGAACCCAAATAAATGTGTATTTGGAGTTCCCTCAGGACAACTACTCAGATTTTTGGTTAGTCAGCGCGGGATCGAAGCCAGCACCAAGCAAATTCGAGCTATAACAGAAATGGGCCCACCTAGAAGTGTCAAAGATGTGCAGAAACTAATAGGATGCATGGCGGCCCTCAACCGTTTCATATCAAGACTCAGCAAAAAGGGGTTACCTTTCTTTAAACTACTAAAGAAGACAGACAAGTTCGAGTGGACAATAGAAGCCGACGAAGCTTTCAAAAAACTTAAAGAATACCTCACTTCATCGCCTATCCTGACACCTCCAAAGAAAGATGAAGATATGATGCTATATATCACGGCAACTCCCACCGTAATCAGTACAGCAATAGTCATAGAAAGAGAAGAACAAGGGCGCGTATATAAAGTGCAACGTCCAGTATACTACATCAGCGAAGTACTATCAGAATCCAAAATCCGGTACCCACACGTACAAAAACTACTCTACGCTCTACTCATTACCTCACGGAAGCTTCGCCACTATTTCGAAAGCCACAAGATTACCGTAGTGATAGATTTTCCACTCGGAGACATCCTACACAATAAAGACGCCACAGGGCGCATATCCAAATGGGCAGTTGAAATTGGAGCTCTTGATATCAATTTCACCCCACAGAAAGCAATCAAATCTCAAGCCCTCGCCGATTTCGTGGCCGAATGGATAGAGATTCAACAGCCCTTATCAGATACAATCCTCGACCACTGGAAAATGTACTTTGACGGATCACTCAAACTAGGCGGGGCCGGTGCAGGCGTTCTCCTCATTTCTCCAGAAGGAAAATAACTCAAGTACATCCTTCAGATATTATGGCAAGCTACAAATAACGAAGCAGAATATGAAGCCCTCATCCACGGGCTACGAGTCGCGATTACCCTCGGAATAAAAAGATTACTCGTATACGGCGATTCAGCAGTGGTCATCAACCAAGTCAACAAAAATTGGGACTGCACCAAAGAAAACATGGGTGCTTATTGTGCTGAAATACGGAAACTTGAAAAACACTTCCAAGGATTAGAAATTTTACACGTCCTACGCGATTCTAACATTGCAGCAGATGTCCTTGCCAAGCTCGGATCAGACAGAGCAAAGGTTCCACCCGGCGTATTCATAGAAGAGCTATCAGTTCCCTCTATCAAACAACCCGGTGAAACAACACATGAAATTCAGGCTAAAGGCGTTCAGATCTTGACAATCAACACTTCATGGACCCAAGATTTCATTGAATATATCACACAAGTTGTTCGCAGAAGCAAAAACTACGTTTTAGTAGGGAATAAACTCTACAGAAGAGCAGCATCATCAGGAGTATTACTAAAATGTGTCTCATTTGAAGAAGGCAAAGAAATCCTAAATGAAATACACTCAGGTTGCTGTGGAAATCATGCCGCCTCAAGGACACTGGTTGGCAAAGCATTTCGCACTGGATTCTACTGGCCAACCGCTTTGAAAGACGCCGAAGAGCTTGTCAGAAAATGCAAAGGTTGCCACATGTTTGCAAGACAAGCCCATATACTAGCTCACAATCTTATCTGCATCCCACCCGCTTGGCCTTTTTCCTGCTGGGGGCTAGATCAAGTAGGACCCCTGAAAAAAGCAAAAGGCGGTTTCGAGTACATCTTCGTAGCAATCGACAAATTCACCAAGTGGATTGAATACAAACCACTCGCGAAGTATAGCGCAACCAAAGCAGTTGAGTTCATCCAAGACATTATGCACCGCTTCGGCATGCCTAATCGAATCATCACAGATCTAGGCTCCCCCTTCACAGCTACGGAATTCAAGAGCTGGGCACAAGACTGTGGTTTCAGTATAGACTATGCGTCCGTTGCACATCCAGAAGCCAACGGACAAGTAGAAAGGGCTAACGGACTCATACTAGCTGGATTAAAACCAAGGTTATACGAAGAACTAGTGGACTATGGGTCCAAATGGATTGAAGAATTACCAAAAGTAGTATGGGGGCTACGAACTCAAATAAGCAGAGCAACAGGCCACTCACCCTTCTTCCTAGTTTACGGGTCAGAGGCCGTACTACCCGCCGACTTGATCTGGACTTCCCAAAAAATAGAACAATATGATGAAGGAGAAGCAGAACACACAAGAAGATTAGAACTCGACAGCTCAGAAGAAGTCAGAATAAACGCTACCCTCCAATCAGCCAGATACCTACAAGGCTTAAGACGGCACTACAACAAGAGTACCCAACCGCGATCACTACAAGTTGGAGACTTAGTACTAAGAAGGATACAAAAGACTGATGGACGACATAAGCTACTCAGTCCATGGGAAGGCCCGTTCATTGTCACAAAAGTCATCGGACCAGGCACATACAAGTTGATGACCGAAGATGAAAAAGAAGTCAGCAATACATGGCACATCAGCCAGCTAAGAAGATTCTACGCGTAAAAACAACTCAAGAAAAAACAGATATGCAAGCCACAAGGGACCTACAATCAACGAAAGACAATACTCTTCAACAACATATGTATTAGTTTATACTCATGATCAATAAAGATGATATTCATCCACAGCATGTCTTGTCATGAACTCCAACGAGTTGTTTTCACGAAAAAGCAAAATGGCTGAAAACATGCCTGAGCATCCCGGCCAAGAGCAAAATAGCTGAAAAGATGCTTGAGCCCGCCGATGAGGGTAGCTAAAAGCTAACACCCGAAACAAAAAGCAAAATGGCTGAAAACATGCCTGAGCATCCCGGCCGAGAGCAAAATAGCTGAAAAGAGGCTTGAGCCCGCCGATGAGGGTAGCTAAAAGCTAACACCCGAAACAAAAAGCAAAATAGCTGAAAACATGCCTGAGCATCCCGGCCGAGAGCAAAATAGCTGAAAAGATGCTTGAGCCCGCCGATGAGGGTAGCTAAAAGCTAACACCCGAAACAAAAAGCAAAATGGCTGAAAACATGCCTGAGCATCCCGGCCAAGAGCAAAATAGCTGAAAAAACGCTATAACTTGCTGATGAGGGTAGCTAAAAGCTAACAAAAAGCAAATTGGCTGAGTCGACCGAAATTTAACTTTAAAAGATCCTCCAGCACTTCGTTCCAAAAAGCAAGAGGCTCGGGGGCTACATCCAGATAGGAATACTTTTTCCTCACAAAAGCACAAGCGCCACTCAAGAAAGCACTCGGACACCGAAGTTTGTCGAGGCAACATTCTATACTGAGTCGTTTTACATAGCGCAGGCGAAAGGTTGTTAACACAAAGATCTACATCTAACAAGTCATAGCACGGACAAAGCACTCGACGAATCACAAAGGAAAGAAGAAAATAAAAGTACTCGACAAATCGAGGGGCCTCGTCAGAATAACGCACAGAGTTGTTTTACGGAGCAGAGATGGGAACAAGACAAGGTACTCAGCAAGTCAAGTAACTTCAACCGCACCCATGCAAAGAATACATCGACAAAGATAAAGAATCTTCATTTAAAAAGAAGTGTAATATTACAAGAGGACGCCCAACCGAGTCAGGCATTGTCATCAGAAAGGGAAATATCAATATTTAGACTATCTACAACCCTACTGGCTAGATCTTCAACCTCGGGCTCCATCCTTTCAACGACGTCAAGATATTCTTGGCTTTCAGCTTCTTCTGCTATTTTGGAGAGAGGCGCTTCTGGAGCAAGGACCCGGACCTAGGCCAGCACATTCTTGGTACATACTTGGGCACACCTCTTCGCGAACTCTTGGAAACGAGTCGGAATCCGGGGAATGAACTGCGCCCAAGATTGCCCGTCATCCGCTGGAGTCCGAAGGACATCGGCCACCGAACGAAAAGATTTCCACAAGGCATTCCAATTCTCGGTAGCCGTCGCCAGCTTCCCGGACAAGCCTTCAATGGTTTTTTGGGCCTGCACAAGATCTCTGTCAGCTCCACGCCTAATCAGCCTAGCAAGGGCGAGTTCTTCCTCAGCATGAGTATTTACCTCCTCAGCTCTATTATGACTAGAATGGACAAGGGCCTTCATTTCATCAATACTATCCGAGAGCTTTTGTTTCTCAACTCGGAGAGCTAGACAGATCACCAAAGAACAAGTCAGTGGAAAAAGAAGTCAAAATACAAGAAGAAACAGGCAGAACCCGCGGCACCTTTGCATTCATTCTTCGCAGACTCCACCGCAGCATCTCTCTGTTTCTTCGTCTCCACTACCCGGGCGCGAAGGGCTTTCTCCTCCTTTTGGTGCAATTGACGCTCCATCTCCAACTCAACCCGGAGAAGGTTGAGATCGGCTTTCAGAGCGTCCACCTCCGAAGACAACTTCCTCTCATTTTCAGATGAGAAAAAGAAGCCAGAATGATCACGAGAAAAAGACTGAGCAGAAAGAGGCAAAGAGAAACAAGGCGTAAGGATAGAAGAAAAACAAGCATGCAAAAGAGAAGTGGCTGTAAAACTTACCTGGAGCTTTTCACCAAAAGAAGTCGCGAGGGTCGACAAGCTCCCCCAGGCTGCGGTCAGCTCCGATAACCGATGAGTGGCATCGAACTATCGCACCACGTCATCGGACAGGGAGGGGCCGCCGGAGGCAAAAGAAGGGGAAAGAGAAGCCGGCTGGGGCGAAGGAGGAGCGACCAGAGCAACCTCCAGGGAAGCCGGAGCCAAACCCCCAGAAGAACCCGGCGCGACGGCCACAGTTACCTCCGGAGCGACCAAGTCCGCGACTCCGCCAGGTAGCTCTGAAGCCCCCGCCATGACTTCATCAACAGAATGTTGTGAGTCTCGAGGCTCAGAACTCGTTGGCACGGCGGGAGGCAGAGAAGAAGTTGATGAAGAAATTAGAGAAGACGAAACACTGAAAAGTGATAAAAGGAAGCACCAATAAGAACCAGAGGAAGGAAGATAAAAGCCAAAAAGATAAAGCAAGAATCTACTCACCCGACTACTTTTTTCTTTGCGAAGCCAAGAGAAGGCCTCACAGGGGGAACCACGATGGCGAAAACGTCCCCGCCACCCAGCGACGGGAGCGGGACAGCCGACAACGGAGCCGCGGAAAAAGCCGGAGCTGGAGCCGTGGAAGAACTCCGCACCGGAGGAGCAGTACAGCTCAGGGCAGAGGCAACCAAAGAACTCGACCCCGGAGCTTCGGAAGAAGTCGGCGCGAGAGCCTCGGAAGAACTCACACCCGACCTCTGATTACTTCAAAAAAGTTCAAGACTAACATTAAAAACAAAGAGGAAAAATTCAATACGGCAAGAATATGAAAAACAACTCACCGTCGCATGATGAGGGGAACTTCATCATCCTCTTCTTCCTCAGCCAGCGAAACCAGAGCACCTGCTGAAAAAGAGATGAAAAGTACTCGGTTCAAGAGAGAAACATGAAAATAAAAGAACAAAGAGTACTAAATGTGCTCACCTAAGAGCATGCTAGCAACAACTGGAGTACCTGAGGGAGTACTTGGTTTGCGAGGCTTCTTGGAGACAGGCAAGCCAGATGAAGACCCGTCCATTCGCCCCCTCTTCGGGACACTGCGAGGACCGCGAGGGACTAGACGAGGAATATACTCTTCATATACATCAACAAATCTGAAAGAAACCCCAAGAAGGGCTGTAAAAGTTTGAGACTTACTAATTGCAGAAGTACCAGCTAGACGATTCCCAGTCTCCGCCACAGCAGGGAGAACATCAAGGGGGATCGGATCAACAAAGTTCCGCCCAAGCTCCTGCGAAAAAAGACAAAACACCAAGACAAGGAAAAGCTAAGCAAGAATAGACGCAGCAAGAGTACATAAAGAACTCAAAAAAAAAAGATAGACAACTCATAGCTGGGGGCGGGTTGTTGGCCGAGTACTCAGGGACGGCAGGAGGAATGACGCTCACTCCTTTCAGCATCTTCTGGAGACGCTCAAGTACCTCCTCACCGGTCAGCTCAAGAGCTGGGACCATGCGTGAAGGATCCTCAGCCCCAGAATACTCAAAGCCGAGATGTTCCCGCTCTTTCAAGGGCTGAACCCGGCGGTGAAGAAAACTTGAGACAATACCAAAGCCAGTCAATCCCTGCTGTTTTAGCGTGCTAATCCTATCAAGGAGTGGCTAGATCGCTTGAATCTCAGCAGGAGACTCAAGCTTCTTGTCCCACCGGTCATTCGCCATAGGACCGGATCCGGAGTGAACAACAAGAGAAGGGATCAAATTGGCAGCGTAAAACCACTTGGCACGCCAATCCTTGACAGAATCGACCAGGTCATAATCAAAAAACTTGATTTTGAGACCCTGGCGAAACTGAATCCCACAACCGCCGAGGGCACTGGTTTCCTCGCGGCGGGGTTGAGGTTTCAGGCGAAAGAAAAAGCGAAAAAGAGATAGAGAAGGAGGGATCCCAAGGAAGGCTTCGCAAAGGTGAACAAAAATAGAAAGATGGAGAATGGCATTGGGGGTTAGATGGTTCAGACTAACCCCGAAATACCCAAGAAACTGATGAAGGAAGACGAAAGCAGGAAGACAAAGTCCAGCGCGGACAAAAGAAACAAAAAGGACAATCTCACCAGGACCCGGGGCCGGAACCCGATGCTCGCCCAGAACTCTCCATTCAGCGATGACTTTGCTTTGGATCAAGCCATCACTAACGAGCTCACGTAGCTGGTCTTCGCTGGTTGTTGGAGCCGGCCAAACCTTCTGAGCTGCCCTCATGGCCACGAACTCCTGGTTTTCAATTAAAGACAGGGATGACTCCTCGTCCACGAAGGTCGCCTGAGATTTGCTTGCGGTCTTCTTCTTTCCCATGAACTAGCGAAAGCAACAAAGGCGCTAAGGAGGATGAAGCTAGAATGATGGTGCTCGGGCGATGACGACAATGACGGCGGCGGGTTTTTGAGAACTAGGGTTTAAAGGCAAGAGCTAGGCGACAAGGGAAAGGAAGATAAAAGGTCTTTAAATAGATTTCTCAGTGATACAAACGGCCCATAAGGCCCGTTAAAGCACAGCGTGGGAACGCAACGGTCCATTTACCGACGTAGCTAAAACGACGGAGGGCACGAATCCACACAACGGTACAAACCAACGGGCAGATTTCAGACTTATTCGCGCAGCACAACAACAGGGTTATCAGATAGCCACAAGAACAACTCGTTGAACCAAGAAGAAAAAAAGGGCTACCTCACGAGGAACAAAAGAACCCGGTTATGTAAGAAAGAACTCGGTAGTCTCATGAACGACAGGGATCACAACAGAAAAGTCAAAGACAACTCAGAAGACAAGATTCGTTACATTACAAGTGACTTCAAAAATAGAAGATTACAAATCATACAAGACCCAACGAACTCGGCACCACGAAAAGCAAAGTAGCAAAGAGGAACACGGACACGACTAGGCTCTGGAACGACTACATGTCCCAAATTGCTACTTGGAAGGACAGACCGCCATCAGCTACACTATTTTCTTCAAAGGACGAACGCAGTGCATCCAAGGCAGAAATCGGCAGCACGGCAGGGCAACATGGAGCAGAGAAGGCCGGCGGGCATCTGTCTACCCAAGACCGATGTGATGCTGGATATGGTGTTGATCTGCACCGGACGGTCTCAAGACAGGCGACGAGGATCAACCCAGAACTGTCGGATGAAGGAACGAAGCCCACATCACAAGACTTCCTCCAACTACCACCACGTACATCCTGGCACAATGCTGTCGCGGGATTAGCCTACCTCTAATCCCTATCACAAGACTTCCTCCAGCTACGACAAGACACATAGAAACTACAAAACATGCCCGGGGGCTGCTCTACTTCACAAACTACCATATTCATGACCACCAAGGCTTCAACAGAGTATCCAATGAATGAAAACAAGCACTTCGGGATAGTATTTATAGACCAAAGGATCGGCGCACATGGACTAGGAGTACCAACGAAATAAGCCTAACAAAGGACACAGTGAAAAGACAGGACATAATAATGGACGACTCAGGCGAAAAGAGGCAGTACTCGAAGACGGGCATATTCGGAAGAATATACCAGCACAGTACAACCCGTGAATAAAAGGCATTTACACTCAACCACCACCATACAACTACATCTGACAACAGCAGACTATCAAAGAATACGCCAAGACCTCGCATCCGAGTTCTTCCCGAACAAAACAACACGGATATACGCTCGGGGCCTCGGCCAACATCATAGCTTAATCAACACTAAGCTAGGGAGCTTGGCCTTTCATTTCAACTACCCCCCGGAGGCTCGGAACCAAAGATAAAGGACCAAGAATACAAGAAGCTCAAGACTACAACGACGACAACACATCAAGACTCTTCATCCGACTTCTTTTCTAAAAGAGAAGAACTCGGAGAAAGCAGGATACATAGCCACAGAATTTTTTGAAGACAAGAATCAAGACCCTCCAACTTTTTGTTCCAAATAGCAAGAGGCTCGGGGGCTACACTCAGTGAGTGCACTTTTTCTTCGAAAAAGCACACGTCACCAAAAGACTTCCTCAACGCAGATCACTTCAAGACACTACGACAAAAAGAACCCAGAACGAGCCATATTCGAGTTCTTTTTTCATAAAACTTCAACGAACAATCAGAGCAACTTCAAGACAAGATCCTCCAGCTCCTTGTTCCAAATAGCGAGAGGCTCGGGGGCTACAACCAGGTGGATGTACTTTTTCTTCAAAAAGCACTCACCACTCGAAGATCCCAAGAAGCGCTACAAGGTTTCACTCTAGAAAGTACTCGGATGACATTTTGTTCCTACTCAACAAGACTTGAAGAAGCAAAGCGAGACTTTCGGAGCTCAACCATGAAGTGCTCGGGGGCTTGTCGATGCGGGACCCACAGGATACCCCGCAAGGGAGAGAGAATATCTAGTCCAACTAGGATTCTCCCCATGTAATCTTAGTAGTATAGCTATTAAAGTAATCCTACTAGGAAATCTCATTGTAAACGGACTAGGACTCTGGCCTCCTGACTATATAAAGGAGGGCAGGACTCCTGGGATAAGAGACAGACGACCATTGTACAACACAACACTTGACAATCAATCCAACGCAAAGGCTAACGCCGACTGGACGTAAGGTTATTACTCGATCTACGATCGAGGGCCTGAACCAGGATAAATCGACTATGTCTTGCGTTAACCATCGAGTTCGGCATACGCCGAAGCCCGAACATACTGCCCCGGGTACCCCCGTGGCAGGCTATCGGTGGTAAAACATCGACAGATACACCCTTGAGAATGACTTTTTAGTTCTTTGAACAACTCAGATTCAAGAGCCTCTAACTTTTTGTTCCAAATAGCAAGAGGCTCGGGGGCTACACTCAGTGAGTGCACTTTTTTCTTCGAAAAAGCACATGTCACCAAGAAGACTTCTTCAAGACAGACCACTTCAAGGCCTCAAGATAAAAAGAACCTGGACCGAGCTATATCTGAGTTTTTTTATAAAGAATCCGGGTATATGCTCGGAAGCCCTTCGACGAAGAATCAGAGCAATTTTAAGACAAGACCCTCCAACTCCTTATTCCAAATAGCAAGAGGCTCGAGGGCTACACCCAGCTGGGTGTGCTTTTTCTTCAAAAAAGCACACACCACTCGAAGATCACAAGAAGCGCTACATGGTTTCACTCCAGAAAGCACTCGGGCGATGCTTGTTCCTACTCGGCAAGACCTAGAGGAACAAGATAAGGTTTCTAGAGTTCAACCATGAAGTGCTCAGGGGCTTGTCGATGCGGGACCCACGGGATACCCCGCAAGGAAGAGAGGAGATCTAGTTTGATTAGGATTCCTCCCATGTAATCCTAATAGTAATATTACCCTGTAATCCTACTAGGACTCTACATTGTAAACCGACTAGGACTCTGGCCTCCTGACTATATAAAGGAGGGCAGGGCTCCTTAGATCGGGAGGGCAGAAGGGAGTTAGAGACAACACTTTACAATCAATCTAACGCAAAGGCTAACGCCGACTGGACGTATGGCTATTACTCGATCACGGTCGAGGGCCCGAACCAGGATAAATCGACTGTCTCTTGCGTTTACTGTCGAGTTCTGCATACGCCGAAGCCCGAACAAACTGCCCCGAGTACCCCCGTGGCAGACTATCGGTGGTGAAACATCGACAAGCGTGGGACCAAAGGCAAAGCAGGGTGAACAGCAAATGAAGCACAACCGTCGATTTCTCTGGATGGGACACATGGAGCCTAATTAGAGCGTGTATGCACGAGAGGCTGGGTGGATACCGTATCCACCTAAATTTTTTTCCACGCAAGGCGCCCCTCGTCCATGCAAATCCTTGGAATGTATTGTATGGTACGGGTCTGTGACGGTAACCTCCCACTCCAGCCCGGACCGGTTAGCTATCCCAATGGCCCCACCTTCAAGGCGCTGTACAGTTCGACCGTGCAGTGCTTGATGGAATGTCATGTCAGCGGTGGTATGTTCTCTTCTATTATACTAGTATTTTTCAGCGAACGAACGTTGTTTTTCTCTCGTAACATTTCAGCATAAGCATCAGCATAAATCAAATTGCAGTGAAACGAGAAGGGCCACTGATTCTAGGGCTCGCCTCTCAAATGTTTGTACTCCACACTTCTTTATTGTGATTCATTTTTTTTCTTCTCAAAAGGTATTAAGAATATATAAAAAAAATCTCGGCAGACTGACATGGTTTGTTTCGTTGGACCAAAGCAAACAGGCATGGTTGTTACAGAGGATGAATCCATCAGTCGCACATTCAGTCTCAGAATAATTACATATCTCATTTTCCGAGTGGTCATGTTTCTTAAAAAATATACTAATGTTGATGATGTATAATAAGTATCAGTTTAAATTAATAGTATAATATATTTTTACAATAAATATATTACTTGAAGATAAAACTGTTAATGAAATTCTCAATAGATTTAGTCAAGATTAAAAAATAATTTCTTCAACGAAAAATAAGGGAGTATTGAGCGGTGGCAACGTGGATCAGAACTCCGCTGCGGAAGAGACGATGGGACTGCACGTGGTTCAAAAGTGGGCCGGGTGGTCTCTCCGATCTGGTAGGCCGCCGACTCGAGTCCACTAAACAGGGCCTCCATACACAGCCCAACCTCACGCTGGGCCTCAACCTCAAGCGCCACACCGACCCTGGCACAGTGAATCATCAAGCACTGAATGGAGATGAAGAGGGAATGGAAGACAATAAAAAAGTAACATTGTAGTGTTGACCATTAGATGACAAATGAATGAACCTTAAAAACCTGAACGGTGAGTTGTGTTTTGTTGTTAACACGTCGCTTATTTTTGTTTAGTTTGCTCGTAGAAACGCAAGGGACAACAGATAATTTGCTCATGAAACGGAGCCCATATAGGTAAACTAACAACGCCATCTTATGTGCTACCATAATCTGAATATTCCTTGTTAGCTATAGTCCAGTAAGTATATTATTTCTAATAATTTCAGTAGTGCCCATCATAACAATCCTAGAAATGAAACATCAACTACTATTCCCATAGTATATGCAATTGTTTATATATCCTAGAGATATCCCCTCGTTGATTTGCTGCTTGAATGCACCACCATCATCTCTCCTAAAGAAAGTGAAGACCTATCCATCTCCTAAATCAATTAGGACAAGGTTTAGGCAATCTGCTAGAGCAAAGGTCTCTCATATCTTAAAGTAGTTTCTCTAGTTATAGGGGAGAGGAAATATAGGAGACCTCGTGGAGATACTCTGAGTTCCTTAGAAAACATTGTCTCTTATGAGCAATGTGTGGATCCTATACCAAATTTGTATATTTATGAATAAAACAGTGCGGTGAAAGAGTTTTTTTTTTTACATGTCACCTGTTCATTCATACTTTTGCATTTCAGTATTTTCTATGACTATTCACCTTCCGAAGACTTTGTGCATTCCTACTTAAATAGATGACGGTTGAGTACTATTGCGACTTGAATATATGCCTCATTTATTTTCCTACCTGAGCACTGTACGTGACGGCCCTGGCCAATTCTGCTACTGCTCGCGAGTCAGCGACCGGCTGGTGGGGAGATGGCGCGATTTGGGTCTGTCTGTCTACCCTTCAAGGCACCTAACCGCCTGCCGCCCCCCAAAAAAAATTGCCGGTGTCAATTATTCTACGGGGTTTTGAAAACAATCCAACAACCCCAAGGTCAGAACCGCGCGACCTATCAGCAATTCAGCATTGCTTGGATTTCAAAAAAAAAAAAAAAAAAAAAAACCCAGCATTGCGTGCGTGATGGCTGCTAGCTCAATCACCCAAAGTCAGTCAGAACCGCGCGATTATGTTGTTTTATAAAATGATAGAGTATTGCTAGCTCGATCGCGCTGAACTGGTCTCGGCGTGCTACTCTACCTGCGGCTTCTTGTCACGTTACATAACACAGGTATCTGAACAGATCAATTTCTAAAGTTGTTTTGAGCTAATTTTTTTATACGTTTGATCTAATCTAAAAAAACAGAATAAATATGTATGACACTAGTGATAAAAATACTCTTTCTGTCCTAAAAAAAAGTGCACTTCTCGCTTATGGAGAGTATATAAAAAATAGTATCAATATTTATATCTCTAAATAAGTTTAGTGTAAAAGTATGTTTCACAAGTAATCTAATGATACTCGTTACACATCATAAGTATTAATATTCTTTTATATATATTTGGTCAAACCTAAAAAAGTTTGACTTCTCGATAAACGTGATGTGCACTTATTCTGGGATAGAGGGCATATATTTTTATTATACTAATTTGGTGTTATAAATCACAACATTTTTTCCCTATAGATTCGATCAATTTACAAAAGCTTGACTTAACATAGCTTGAGAAATTAATTCATTCAGGGACATCGGGTACAATCAAAAGAATAACTAACAAGAGAGTAATTCGTAATTATTTCTTATAGTCAAACAATGACAAAGGAGCCAAAGGGATAAGCCATCCACCTCGGCACGAGAGCTGCAGGCCTTTGGAGGCCACTCCGGAACCAGCGACCACAACCAACCCTAATCTTAGCGCCCATGGAGCCTCCTCCCTCCCTCATATCGCTGCTCCCTTCTACATGCTGGGACTACAGTTTCGAAGGCTACTCCAAACAATGCCTACCTTGACGCAACTCTGATTGAGAGATTTCCCCAATGGCCTCCCCGACTCCCTACCTTGACGTCGTTTGCCAGCCGCCAGTGTGGGCCCAACCATGCTCTAACATCGAAGCGGTCACCGCCCAAGCCACAGCGGCGGGGTCGACCCCTCGACAGTCGTTGAAGACAACCCCATCGTCGGAAGCGCGTCCTCGCTTGACAAGAATCTTTTGACCGCGGCAGGGGCGGCGACAGTGGGGCTTGCCGGGTCATGA
Source organism: Miscanthus floridulus (assembly GCF_019320115.1). Taxonomy (NCBI): domain Eukaryota; kingdom Viridiplantae; phylum Streptophyta; class Magnoliopsida; order Poales; family Poaceae; genus Miscanthus; species Miscanthus floridulus. Next base: position 94,116,292 of record NC_089590.1, on the reverse strand, counting down.
GTGGTGGTGACAGGTGTGTACGTCCCATCAAAAGCTCGGACCTTAGGTTCCCATAGCCCAGCGGCGCCACTTCTCTGCTCTAGGCCTTGTTTAGATTGGAGTTAGGAATCAGTATTTGGCACTGTAGCACTTTCGTTTGTATTTGACAATTATTGTCCAATCATGGCCTAACTAGGCTCAAAAGATTCGTCTCGTAATTTACAATCAAACTGTGTAATTAGTTTTTTTATCTACATTTAATACTCCATGCATGTGTCCAAAGATTTGATGTGATGGAGAGAGAGTGAAAAAACTTGCAATCTAAACAAGGCCCTAGATGTGGAGAATCTCTGTTCCAAATGCGGACGGTCGGCGTGATGTGCTACCGCACGAGACGAACACTGGGCGCAACAACTCAGAGCCAGGAAAGGAGCGACTGCACCGAAGCTGACTGTCGAGGCGCATCTCGGAGGACCTACGCGGCGAGTGCCTTAACCGCCTCTATTCATTCCACCATGTGGCAACTGCAAGCCGCCCCAGTGTTGCCTACGTTGGCAAGGTTTTTAGCACCTCACGCGCGACTGCAACGGGTCGTGCCCAGCTGCATCCAACGACTCCAATGCCACAGACGCTGACAACAACTTTGCTTCATCCGGGCGAGTCGTGTTTCCAACCGACAATGCCGACTGATGTCGTGGCCGAGGGGAGCACTCCATTGCCAGAGCCAGGAAGTCACCCTGATTCTCCCGACACACCCCTCCTCTGTGGTGGTGAGCTACCACCTGGTCACCCTTTTTGAAGGATTTCATTGTGACAGTCTTGGCCAACAAGCCCACCCCCTATTGTCCAAGCCAAGACAGAAGAGGGCGCCACCATAAAAAGGATCTAACAATGCCTAGAGGGGAGTGAATAGGCGTATCTAAAAATTTACTGTAAATGCTAAGTTCAAATTTGTCAGCCATTGTCGAAGGTCCTGACAGTTTGGGTCAGAACTCCCGACGTCGTCAAAAGTTCTGGCACAAACTGTCAGATGTCCCGACGCCTACGTGAACTACAAAAGCAATGCCAAATTTAATTTTACGGATAAATAATCTTACAACCCCACTTTCTAGTGGTTTGGTGAAGATGTTGGGTCACTACCTTGACGTCGAAATGCCTTTAAATTGTAGATCGAGTCCAAACTATAAAATAAAGTTTGGGAGATAGAGAGACAAACAAATACAAGTAATTTTGAGCAAATCACAACAGCAACAAGCACGCGGGACACAAGGATTTATCCCAAGGTTCGGCAACCCTACAAAGGAGCTCCTACGTCCTCGTTGTTGAGGTGGCCACAAAGGTCAAAGTCTCTTTCACCTCCTTGCCTCTCTCAAAACAACCATAAAGGTCATTTGAGCTTTCCCCTAAGAAATCAAGGCTAATAGAAACTTCACAAGGTTCTTCCACAAGATGAAAGCTCTTGGGCGACGTCTAGCCGGCTAGGAGCAAAGCCCCAAGAGTAATAGACGCAAATCCAACAGGGTTGACAAAGAAATCAAGTGTTCAAGCTTGCCAAAGTGATTTTCTTACTCAATCCACTCTCCTATCACTCAAATCCTCAGGGGAATCGAAGTTTGGAGCAAAGAAAAGAGGAGAGGGGAGCCTTGAATGCTTGGGAGCTATTTTAGACGAAGGTTGGCGGCAGTGAATCGGTGGGTGACGGTTAGAAGAGAGAAGATGGCTATTTAAACTCATAGTAGAAATCTAACTGTTCAGATCTATGTCGGAAGTTCTGACGCAGATATCGGGACTTCCGACCTCTAAAGAAAATACTATTCATAGCTAGGTCAAAGTCACTACAAGCAGGTCAATGTCGGAACTCCCGGCGTACGTCAAGACTTCCGATGGTCGGGACTCCCAACGTACGTTGAGAGTTCCGACGAGTGCAGACAGCAGGCCAGGCAAGGTCTAGGTGTCGGGACTCCCGACCTGAGTCAGGACTTTCGACCGTCGGGAGTTCCGACTCACATCAGGACTTCCTACGGCTGCAGTCACCGCGCAGGCTAAGTGACTGGGCGTCGGGACTTCCAACCTGAGTCGGGATTTCTAACACCAAAAGTCTCGAAAAAATATTCTACGTGCCCATAAAGTGCTAGAGTGTCTCTCTTTTGATTTTATTTTATACTTGAGCACTCTATCTTCCTTAGACCTCTTAAACTTACATCTCTCTTTATAGTACGGCGAACCTAAACCCAAAAACGAGAAAAGTAAACTTGAAGAGCATTTTAAGTTCGTCCGTCATTTGTACTTGAAGAAATTGAGGAACACAATTTCATCTTTATCAACACTTTGAAACTTTCATGGGACTAATAACTATGATATATCTCATTAAGATCACATTAGTCCCTAATTTGAATATCATCAATACACCAACACATACGTAGAGGGCAAATGCACTTTCACACCAGCCGTGCAAGGCACCCTGCACCTACCTACCCGGAGCAGGCAACTGGTCACGCAGAACATCCCTCATGTGCCGGCTTCCAAGCGGGCCGAAGTGCTTCTACGTACTACGACGAATGGGTGTGCTGCACGATGACGTCTCGACGTTTAGTGCCTCAATGGCGAGGTACGATGCCATATAGAGTGAGGTGATTAAACCTAGCCATGCCAGGAAGATCAAGGAGTTGTTCCAGGTGAAGGAGCATGCGACGACACGTGTGGCCACACATGGAGTGGCCACCGCTCGTGTGTTGAGTCCCTTTGTGCACGCAGATGCCATCAATTTAGGTTGTTTGTTTAGCGAGCAGTACTTCCACAAGAGTGTATGGTCACCCCTCAAGTGTTTGCTTTGGCTCTAGGGCTTGTTTGCTTCGACAGTGTGTTGCTAAAGTCGGCTTTCTACCTTAATGCAATGGTATATCAAGGTTTTGCATATTCAAGAAAAAAACAATGACAAAATTATATATTAACTGAGTAATAATAAAAGAATGGGCACCAAAATAAATATAGGAGAAATGCGAGCATATGCGCGGTCAGGCACAACATCTTTGTTCTCTACTAACATGTCTATGGACCGCGATGTGAAACGGTAGCTACAGGTACCCATCACGAGTCGGCAATTGAAACACAAAGAGAATAGGATTGCGGGAGAACACGACGAGTCAGTATCTGATTGCGAGGAGGCTGGAGCTATATCAACTTTGTACCTTAATTCCATAAGGTTCTAATGGTTTTTTCGGCTGATAAGTTCAAATTAACAGAACAAAATATTAAATAATAGAATGTGTTACTGGCAGTAACTAAATCACGTTACGTTGACCAGAACAAACGCTACATTATAGCGCTCGATTCCTTAAAGAAAAACAAATACTAAAATATGATACAGTAGTTGTGTTAGTGCACAGGAGATGTGCATGAGTCGCCGGGATGTCCCGTCATCAGCTAGCGACCTATCAAAAAAAAAAAGTGGTCATCTAGCATACGTGCCGGCCATGCTGTTACATAACAGTGGAATATGTATATAGCAGCGTGCGAGTGCGATAGCACCGGCTAGCAGCAGCGCATCACGGCACGTCCCGGAGCATCATCACGATCCGACGAGCGGCGGCGGCGGCGGGGAGGACGACGCAGAGCAGACCACCATGGCCCAGGTAAGCAGCGGGGTGCCGTTCCTCCCGACGGCGGCGTCGGAGGACGCGACGCTGCGCGCATCGTTTGTGCGCGACGAGGACGAGCGCCCCAAGGTGCCGCACAACCGCTTCAGCGACGAGGTGCCGGTGGTGTCGCTCGAGGGCATCGACGGCGGGGGCGCGCGGCGGGCTGAGATCCGTGACCGCGTGGCCGCCGCCTGCGAGGACTGGGGCATCTTCCAGGTAGTGGACCACGGCGTGGACGCCGCGCTCGTGGACGACATGGCCCGCCTCGCGCGCGACTTCTTCGCGCTCCCGGCCGAGGACAAGCTCCGCTTCGACATGTCCGGCGGCAAGAAGGGCGGCTTCATCGTCTCCAGCCACCTCCAGGTATATATGCGTGCCGTATGTGTGCGTGTTGGTGCTGGTGCTGCACTGCTGCCTGCCTTCACGTATTAAGCGTAGCCGGCAGTTGTGCAGGGGGAGGTGGTGCAGGACTGGCGTGAGATCGTGACCTACTTCTCGTACCCGGTGAAGGCGCGCGACTACTCGCGGTGGCCGGACAAGCCGGCGGCGTGGCGGGCGGTGGTGGAGCGGTACAGCGAGCAGCTGATGGGCCTGGCGTGCAAGCTCCTGGGCGTGCTCTCCGAGGCGATGGGCCTGGAGACGGACGCGCTGGCCAAGGCCTGCGTGGACATGGACCAGAAGGTGGTAGTCAACTTCTACCCCAAGTGCCCGCAGCCGGACCTCACGCTGGGTCTCAAACGCCACACCGACCCCGGCACCATCACGCTGCTGCTGCAGGACCTCGTCGGCGGCCTCCAGGCCACGCGCGACGGCGGCCGGACCTGGATCACCGTGCGGCCCGTCGAGGGCGCCTTCGTCGTCAACCTCGGCGACCACGGCCACGTGAGTAGTCTCCGTTCGTTCGTTTGTCCGTTTGCGGCCATGTGTGATGGACTGCTAGCTGGCGCTTACACATATATGTGACGAACGTGTGCAGCTCCTGAGCAATGGCAGGTTCAAGAACGCGGATCACCAGGCGGTGGTGAACTCAGAGTGCAGCCGCCTGTCCATCGCCACGTTCCAGAACCCGGCGCCCGATGCGACGGTGCACCCGCTGGCCGTGCGGGACGGGAAGGCGCCCATACTGGACCAGCCCATCACCTTCGCCGAGATGTACCGCCGCAAGATGGCGCGCGACATCGAGCTCGCCAGGCTTAAGAAGCAGCCCAAGGCCGAGAAGCAGCTGCAGCAGCAGAGTGCCACGGAGTTCGCTGTGCCAAATGCCAAGGAGTTTGCCGTGCCGAATGCCAAGTCTGTCGAGGACATTCTTGCATGATAAGTCGGCTGATCCATTGATCCATGGTGTATATATATACCGTGAGATTCATTTATATGTAAGAACATATATAGCTACAAGCGTGTGGCAATTAAGTTAAGCGCTATGAAACAATGTGTGCAACCTGAAACTAAGGCCTCCGAGACGACTATGCATTACTTTCTTTCTCTTTCTTTGGAATGTATTTCTTGGATCTGCAGCTCGAGATACATGGACGGATCTTCCGAGTGCCTGCTTCCAAGCGAGGTGAGATCCTAATCATGCAGCGATTGAGTTCGGGCATGTCTACGCCATGCGCATCAGGGAAGAAGGCTTACGAGGAGCTCTACAAGGCCGAGCATAGTGCACAACCGGAGGTTGAAGATGAGGGCAGCGTGGACATTTTCTCCACCTTCTCTCTCTAAAACTGAGAAAATTGATAAATGAATAAAATAATCTGTATGGCGTGTCTTGGCAAAACAACCACGAATTTGTGGTGTCTTTGGGCAAATTCTCGGTCTCACGGTGTGACCTAGCCAATTACACGTTTCTCCAGTGTCCCCGGTAAAATTTGCCAAAGATTGTCTTCCATGTGCTGTGTGATTGTGTGACGGTAAATTATGAAAATTATATCCAGCAAGTCGATTATTCCATTAGACTTGACCGATAACATCGAGGAATTTTAAAGAAATGACAAACCGGCCCAATATAATGGAGCCGGCCGGTGTGATCGGAGTTAGTACTGCATGAGCCGGCAAGACCAGCATACGTGAAAATGAGCGTAGCAGCCCTCACCACTTCGGCGGCAGTCCTCGCCCCTCTCTCCTACGTGGAGTCAGGGTCCTTAACGGTCCGTTGCGGTTAACCTCAGTGACACCTTCACTCTCAGAATAATTACATATCTCGTTTTCCGAGTAGTCATTTCTTTTTAAAAAAAGTAATCATATACATATATACAAATATACTAACATTGTGATGTGTAATAAGTATCAGTTTAAATCAATAGTAGAATATTATTTTTCAATAAATATATTATAATATAAAAATGTTGACGAAATTATCAACAGATTTATACCATGGTGGGAGAGTATTCACCGGTGGCAACGCGGATCGGATCTCCGCCATAGAAGAGACGATGGGCCTGCACGTGGTCCCAAAATGGGCCCGGCGGTCTCTCCGATCTGGTAGACTGGTAGGCCGCCTTAGGAGTCAGGACCGACTCGACTCCACCCAACAGGGCCTCCATACACAGCCCAACCACATGCTGGGCCTGACGCCACACCGGCCCCGGCACACTGATAGTCTGATACACTGCTGCTGCATGGTCCTGGTTAAGGATGGCAACGAGGATGTACCCGTCGGGTATCGCCGGAACGTTCTCTTCCCCGCTACGGAGAATTCATTCCGTCTCCGTCCCCGTCCCCGTTAACTATCTCGGGTATAGATTCTTGCACATCCCCGTACCCGTCGGGCATCGATCGGGTAACAGATACCCGACGGGTACTGCATACCCGATAAACAAGGACACTTGGGGTCGCAGCTTTGCAATCGAAGACGTTTCTTCTTCATCCGGGTATAAGTGTCAGAGTCTCGGAGATGCCGAGGAGAAGAAGCGAGGTTGCGAGGAGGACGAGCAAAGGTGGTAGAGAGACCGAACTGAGGAAGCGAGGGGCACGAGCGCTCGTGAGGCGGGCGTGCTTGTGCTGCTGGCGGAGATGATGAGAAAAAATTAAACTAGGGTTCCTAGAACACACAAGTTATTTAAAGTTTACATTTGTTGTGGCCAGCACGCGCGCTGAGGATGTCCACGATAGCAAATGGAATGCTGGCCGTCCAAGTCGTGATGGGTGGTTCTCGTTGCGTTGACCGATGAGCGTAGGCGTCGTCTGGTCAGAGCCCTGATGCGCCCAGGACGTTGTCGTCTCGCCATTGGTCAGCCCGTGGCCAGTGGCCCACGCGCATGGGCGCGCCTGAAGGACTAGTATATATGATTGTTCAGATTTGGACCAAAATACCTATGTTGAGCTTCTTTGGGCCTAATACTCGCATGACAGCTCAAATAGTCGGGTTCCCCAACGGGTAACGGGGACGGGTAAACAGGGAACGTTCCCGTACCCGCTATACCCATCGGGGATAGATTCTTGTACATTTAGATGCCCGCGGGTAAAGATATGATCTGATCCCCGTCCTCTAACGGATCAAATACCCGTCAGGTATCGGGTATCGGGGGTCGTTGCCATCTTTACTCCTGGTGCCTGGTGGACCTCGTCGGCGGCCCAACGTGTATCTCGTGCTGCAGTTACAGTCTCGCACAGCGGTGTCGTTGCTATTGTCCATATGACCATATATATCAGCCTCAGGAGAGAAGGAGCGTCATCCTCATCCATGATTCCAATCCATGGCGTGCAGCCTTCGTGATGCTCTTGCTTTCTTGTGCAGTAGCGCTACTTAGCAGCGTGCAGAAATCCTGTGCGCGTTTCGCGTGTAAGTTTCCGGCGCAGCTGCGTGAATGGGACGGGCAGGAGATCAGCGCGAGGTTCGGTTGGCATTGGTGATTGGTGCCTCTTTTCTCAGGCGACGAGACTGCGCACTGGGCACTGGCATCGGCATAGCTCACGCCAAACTCGCCTCCACACAACCATTACACAGCAAACGGAAAACGTTCGAGCTTGGTCCCAGCTGATGAGACGCTCGTCACAGGAACAACGTGCAGCTGCTGCCCCGGCCTACCCCATCTCAGCTCAGCAAGGCACGGGAGAAACGGGAAAGGGAAAAGAGAGCCCAGCCACTAGCAGCTAGCAGTCCCAGTCACGCGGCCCCGTACGTCCCGCGTCCCGTGCACACCACGCAGCGAAACCGGCAGACTGGCGTCACGGCACACAGGTTCCGCTTCCGCCTGCCCCGTGCATGCTAGCTCGGCACAAGCCATCGAAAGCGACGGGGGTCGGCGATGGCCGTGAGACTGCGAGAGAGAGCGCGCGCGCGCTCGCTGAGCAGCTGTCGCGGTCGTCGCTGGGGCGCACATCCATGTGCTGTGCCGTCGTACGCTGGCTAGCTAGCTAGCTAGCTATCTAGGGATTGCACGGAGGGCGTACGACGTGCGCGCGGGAGTCACAACCGCCACCCAGCCCGCCCGGCCGCGAGGTCTCAGCGGTGGCGTTGCATTGCATCCGTGACGGCCCGCGATGCATAGCCCGTGAGCGAGGCCGTGGCACGGGTGAGGTAGTACGCTCCCATGCCGCATCGCTGTTCCCTGCATTTCCATCCATGTCGCCCGCCGCAGGCAACTCCTGTGTGCGCGCCGAAACCGGGCAACGCTTTCCGTGGTCCGGACCGCTCAGATCACGCGCGCACGCAACGCAACTAGACTGATCCGTAGGCTATTATTAAGGCCTTGTCTAGTTTCAAAAAATTTTCTCAAACAGTGCTACAGTAGCTACCATATCGAATCTTGCGATACGTGTATAAAACATTAAATGTAGATGAAAAAAAAACTAATTGCACAGTTTGGTTGAAAATCGCGAGATGAACGTTTTCCCGGTTCGCAACCCCTTTAGTCCCGGTTTTGGAACCGGGAGCACGAATTCGGGACTAAAGGGCCCCTCCTTAAGTCCCGGTTTCGCGCCCGGGACTAAATGTGGACCTTTAGTCCCGGTTGGTAATACCAACCGGGGCTAAACCCTTTAGTCCCGGTTGATAATACCAACCGGGACTAAAGATTTTTTTTCTTTTTTTTTGTTTCTATTTCTATTTTCACGCTGCTACCAGGTTTTTTTGTTTCTATTTCTATTTTCCTTTTTTTTCTATTTTTACGCTGCTACCGAACTAAAGGTTTTCTTTTTTTTGTTTCTATTTTCTTTTTTTTTAATTGATGATTCGTTTTGGTTTTTGAATACGCATTCTACGCTGCTAGAATATACGTACGTTTATAATGTTCAACATTTTGTATAAACTATAGTACGAAGGACCTTTAGTCAAGGATCAGCGGTACAATCCCATAGAGCAGATCCTGTTCAAGTTCGTGCTGCATGGTTCGAGAGCTGAGCTTTTAAGTTAGCTTTTACTTTTCTGAACAAGCGAGGTGGTGCTAATAGGTGGGACTGGCCAGCAATTTCAGTATATTGCGTACTGGGCCGGCCCATCGAAGCTCCTATAAACACCCGGGACTAAAAGACCTTTAGTCCCGGCTGGTAATACCAGCCGGGACTAAAAGTATATCTTTAGTCCCGGCTCGTAATACCAGCCAGGACTAATTGATTTCCTACGTACTAGTGTAGCAGCTAGCTAGCAGTCCTCCATGGTCAGCCGGGATCAGCTGGGACTAATTGATTTCCTACGTACGTAGCAGCTAGCTAGCAGAGAGACACGTACTGACATGTCCTGACGGTGAACAGCTAGCTAATGTACTAGCTAGCTAATGTAGCAGCTACTCTACGTACTAGTCCTGGTTGAACAAAATGTCGCTCCCGTATTCGGTTGGAGACCTTTAGTCCCGGTTGGAGACAGCAACCGGGACTAAAGGTTCATTTCTAATCTTGGACGGAGCCTAACCGGGAGTAGACTTTTACTCCCAGTTGGAGGGACCAGCCGGGAGTAAAAGTTAACATTTAGTCCCGGTTGGTAGCTCCAACCGGGACTAAAGGTCCCCTGCAACAAAAGGCTGCCACAGTAGCCGTTGGGCAGGACCTTTAGTCCCGGTTAGAGCTATCAACCGGTACTAAAGGTTTCTCTAATCTCGGGCACGAAAAATACCGGGACTAAAGCCAAATTTCGAAGTGGATCAAAAATCATTTCTCTACTAGTGATACTAATTATCAAATAAAAACGAAAGTACTACAACAGCCAAATTCCTAACATTTGCCCAACTAAACACAGCCTAAACTATCAAGCTAGATAGCGAGGCGGCTGATGCGCGGGGGACGCGCCACGACAGCGTCGTTTACGGCTTGCCCCGGTTTTCCTCGCAATCCGTTGGCTCCGAGCCGACGGCGGATTGGAAGCGGAATTGTGCGTGTGTACTTGGATCGACTTGGAGTGGAGCTCTCAAGTCTCAGCCGAGACATGTCTCAGGGGTATTTAGTTTCTCCTACTAAATTTTAGTCGTTGTCCCATCGAATATTTGATACATGTATGAAGTATTAAATATAGACTAATTACAAAACTAATTGCACAGTTTGCGACTAATTTACGAGACGAATCTTTTAAGCCTAATCAATCCATAATTTAATAACGTATTGCTACAGTAAACATATGCTAATGATGAATTAATTAGATTTAATAAATTCATCTCGTGGCGTACCGACGGATTCTATAATTTATTTTTTTATTAATATCTAAATACCTCATGCGATATCCTTACATGACACCTCCTAAATTTTAGTCACCGGTTCTAAGGCCCCATTTAGATGCGAAATTTTTTTGGCTGTTGGCTACTGTAGCACTTTCGTTTGTATTTGACAAAAATTGTCCAATTATGGACTATTTAGGCTTAAAAGATTGTCTCACCAATTACGGGCAAATTGTGCAATTAATTATTCTTTTTACCTACATTTAATATTTCATGCATGTACCGCAAAATTTGATATGACGGGAATCTTGAAAAATTTTAGATTTTAAGTAGAATCTAAACGGGGCCTAAACACCTGATGGCAAGGTCCCAACGGTCGTCTGAGACCCATGAAATGAAAGCCATCCTATAGGCTATATACCTAGCTAGAGACAAGAGCTAATACTATATGAACAGGCGTAGGGGCAGCTAGCCGAGCAGTGGATCACCTGACTGACTACCTGAGGCAGCTAACCGAGCAGTGGTCACCGGGCGGGCCAAGTGAGCTCACCACCATGACGAGCGCCGCCACGGCGGCACGGCGCTGGAGCTGGACCAGGCAAATACGAAATATGCCCCTCGCCCTGGCCCCCATGTTCTTCGTTGCTTCTGATAGATATAACAGGAGTTTAGCCGTAGATTTAGCGGGTACATATTACTATAAACATGATAAACGCATCTCGAACTTTGAACTACTAGATCTAGAGGGAGAGGAAGGGATGAAAAGGGTAGACCATCTGTGCTCTTAGAAGAGGATCCGCTCATGTCCGTCATGGAGTCAGTGAAGCCGGAGAGCGTTGGTGTAGTGGTCGTAGGTGACACGGTCCGATGGCGGCGTGTCAGCGAAGGCAGTGGAGTCCGGTGATGCAGTCCGGTGGCGATGAGGCAGTGGAGCTTTTCATCACTGGCTACGCTCCCTCTAGATTGGATTAGGGATTTCGGTAAGGAACTGTGGCTCGGTCAACCTCGTAAAGAGAGTTGCCGACCCCCACCTCTCTTTATAGCGCAGTGTGACGGGAGCCCACCAACCATGTAGGGTTAGGCGCCCCTGATCAGGGCGCGAGGTCAAGGCCCAACTCAGCCGTTGGGTCAAGCTGTAGAGATCGCCACTAAAGATCTCCCCTTGATCTCATCTTATTACTTAAATTTAACTTACTTACTTTATCTTATTTTCATTTCATCACAGATCAGTGCATAGAGCGTGCCTCATCATTACGGTCAGTTGCCATTAGATTAAACAACTACAATACACTTCTCTGTTTTTGAAACAGATTCTCAACTAGGCCCTTGTTGTCCAAAAATCATAGGCTTTCACTTAAACCCATGTCGACTAAGTGTTCTCTGAACACGCTGGGTGGTAAGTCTTTTGTAAGCGGATCCGCGAGCATCTTTTCTATTGTTATATGCTCAAGACTAATTATATGATCCCAGACTTTATCTTTCACAACATAATATTTTATATGAATGTGTTTGGCAGCAACACTTGACTTATTGTTGTGAGCATAACATACTGTTGGATTATTATCGTAGTATAACTTGAGTGGTTTATGTATGTCGTCTACCACTTTTAACCCGGGCATTAATTTCTTCAGCCAATTCATCTGCCCTGTGGCCTCATAACATGCTATAAACTCGGTATACATTGTGGATGATGTAGTGACGGTTTGCTTTGAACTTTTCCACGATATAGCTCCTCCTGCGAGAGTGCATATGTATCCTTTTCTATCATCTCCCGCATAATCAGAATCTGTATACCCCTCTATATGCAGGGAATCAGATCTTCTGTACGTTAGCATAAGACCCTTCGTACCTTGCAGGTAACGTAAAACTTTCTTTACTAATTTTCAGTGTTCTATTTCTGGATTACTCTAATATCTGTCAAGTAACCCGGTAACAAATGCTAAGTCAGGGCGAGTACACACTTGAGCATACTGTAAACTTTCGACAGCTGAACTATATGGAACCGCTTTCATTTGATCGATCTCATATTGGTTCCTGGGACATTGAAATTCTCCATATCTATCGTCATTGACTATGGGAGTAGGTGAAGACCTATAATTTTACATATTGTATTTCTTTAGAATTTTTTCTAAGTATGCCTTTTGTGATAATCCTAAAACCTCATTTTCTCTATCTCGGTGAATCTCTATTCCTAGGACGAACATAGCTTCATCGAGATCCTTCATATTAAACTTCGAGGACAAGGACTTCTTTGTGTCTAGTAGTAGATTAACATCACTGCTAGTGAGCATGATGTCATCCATATACAAGACTAGGAAAATATATTTCCCATTCTTGAACTTTGCATAAACGCAATTGTCCTCTACATTTTCTTGAAACCCAAAATTTTTTATTGTACTATCAAACTTCAAATACCACTGTCTTGAAGCTTGTTTTAATCCGTAAATGGATTTCTTCAGGCGGCATCCCATACGTTCTTTTTCTTCCACAACAAAACTTTTCGGTTGTGCCATGTAAACATTTTTCTCCAGATCCCCGTTTAGGAACGCCGTCTTTACATCCATCTGATGTAATTCTAAATCGTAATGTGCTACAAGCGCCATTATTATTCTAAAAGAATCCTTACATGAGACTGGAAAAAATGTCTCGTTATAATCTATATCTTCTCTTTGCGTGAAGCCTTTCGCCACAAGTCATGCTTTGAATCTTTCCATATTCCTTTTGGAGTCATATTTGGTTTTGTAGACTCATTTACAGCCTACTGTCTTGGCTCCTTTAGGAATTGTTTCTAAGTCCCAAACATCATTGGTTTTTATTGATTTCATTTCATCTTCCATGGCTTCAAGCCACTTGGATGAGTGAGCGCTTCTCATGGCTTCTTCAAATAAGGTGGGCCCACCCTCTATTTGAAATTCCTCACATTCATAAACTTCGTAGTCATCAGAAATGGCTGATCTCCTGACTCTTTGAGACCTTCTAGGGGCCTCGTTAGATGACGCTTGTTCTATATGAGGCTGTTGTTGCTCTCCCTCATGTGTGACAATGGGTTCTAGGGAATCCTAAAGGACAGGTTCCTCATGTTCATTCATTGTTGCCATAGGAGAACTAACAACAGATGCTATTACTATAGTGTCTTACACTGTTGGTACAGCAACAACAGGTAGTGTGAAGAATGGCTTCTAAACCATAGGAGTGAGCATATATACCCGCTTCTTTTTAAAACTAATTTCTCGCGCTACCATGCTCCCCGTGATCATATCATCCTCCAAGAAGACATCATGTCTTGTTTCTACAAACTTCGTTTGTCTGTTAGGACAATAGAAGCGATAACTTTTTTACTTTTCTGGATAACCAATAAAATGGCAACTGGCTGTCTTGGAGTCTAGCTTCCCTATATTTGGGTTAAAAACTTTTGCCTCAACTGGACAACCCCACACACGTAAATAGTTAAGTGAGGGTTTCTTTTCTGTCCACAACTCATACGGCGTTTTGGGCACCGACTTGCTTGGTACTCGATTAAGAATATGAATGGCAGTTTTTAACGCCTCCATCCATAAACTTATCGGTAAGGTAGAGTAACTTATCATGCTTCTCACCATATCCATTAATGTACGGTTGTATCTTTCAGCTACTCCATTCTGCTGAGGCTCGCCCGGTGTAGAATATTGGGCTACTATGCCATGTTCATGTAAGAACCTTGCAAAGGGTCTAGGAACTTGACCATATGGGATGTGTTGATCGTAGCACTCTCCCCCACTATCGGTCCTTACTACCTTAATCTTTAAGTTATACTGATTTTCTATTTCTGCCTTAAATATCTTAAATTTATCCGATGCTTCCGATCTTTCCTTAATTGGATAAATATAGCCAAAATGAGAATAGTCATCTATGAATATTATAAATGAATCATAACCATCCACACTCTTCACAGGAAAAGAACCATAGATGTCTGTGTGAACTATTTCTAAAATTTCTACTCTTCGTTTGACATCTTTTTTTATTTTCTTAACGTACTTTTCTGTTATGCAATCAATGCATTGCTCTAAATCTAAAAATTCTAAAGGTAGAAGAATTGATTTCTTAATTAATCGCTCTATTCTTTCCCTCAAAATATGGCCTAAACGACAGTGCCATAATTTCAAAGATACATCATAAACTCTCTTCCGCTTATTACTTACATTCATAGACGAAGAGACATTCTTATTCTCAGTACTTACATCATTCACAGTCTCAAAAAGTGATAATAAATAAAGCTTGTCTTATCGAAAGGTAAGACCAACACATTTATTATTATAAAACAATCTGACATTTGTCATTACCAAAATGGTAATCATATCCAGCGTCATCTAAATATGAAACACTTATTAAGTTTCTTCGTAAAGAGGGTACATATAGAACATCTGAAAGCTTAAGTACAAAACCATCAACTAATTCTAGAGAGAGATCTCCAATGGCTTCAACTTCAGCTTCAACTTCATTTGCTACTTTAATTCTTCTTTCTCCTCTTTGCAGGGTCCTCCTCGTATAGAATTCCTATAATAAATTTATAACATGAATAGTTACACTTGAGTCAATCCACCAAGTAGATTTTGAATAACTTAAATACAAAGTCTTATCTATGAATGTAATAATGTCCTCACCTTTCTTCAGAAGGTTCTTCAGGAACTCTGGATAGTCCTTTTGGTAATGTCCACGCTTCTTGCACCATTTGCACTGATCCTTGTCAACTTGTACATTATTGTTCTTCTGCTGGTGATCAATCTGAGGGGCTTTCCCATAAGGTTGGGCATTAAAATTCTTCCTTTTATTGTTCTTCATAAGGTTTGCAGAGTCACCCTGTGAGCTTTTAAGCCTCTCCTCCTCTTGCACACATATTGCAATGAGCTTCTCAATGTCCCACTTATCAGGCTGCATGTTGTAGTTAACAACAAAAGTTTCATACTCTTTCGGTAAAGAAGCAAAAACCAAATGAATCAGGAACTCATCTTTGAGCCCTAACTCCATTAGCTTGAGCTTAGATGCTGTGTTGCTCATCTTCAATATGTGTTCTCTTATACCTCCTCCACTAGAGTATTTCTTATTGAATAACTTCTTTATCAAGGTGCTTACATAAGCCTTTGAAGAGCCAGTAAACTAACTCTCCACTTTCTTAAGATACTCGGTGGCGGTATCACAATCTATGATTGATCCCCTTATAGCATCTGAGATAGTGGACTTGGCCACCATCAAGCACTTGCGGTTCTAGATGTCCCATTTCTTCCGATCAAGATCGTATTTCATTCTAACTTCTGCATGATCTCGCTTTCGAGCAGCGAAATCAATGTCAGTCTCATTTTCTGCCCTCACCGAGTCCTCTGGCTCAGTAGGA
Source organism: Miscanthus floridulus (assembly GCF_019320115.1). Classification (NCBI taxonomy): domain Eukaryota; kingdom Viridiplantae; phylum Streptophyta; class Magnoliopsida; order Poales; family Poaceae; genus Miscanthus; species Miscanthus floridulus. The sequence continues at coordinate 94,100,726 of NC_089590.1, read as the reverse complement.
CATGGAGAGGTAAGTGCTAAGTCATTCTCGGACAGCGCAAGTGCAAGCTCATACTTCTCTCGCCATACCCTGTAGTTGCCCCCTTCAAGAGGCGGAATATACGAGATAAATGCCATAAGATTGAGTCCTGAAAAACATGTGTCAGAGAAAGTGAGAAAACATAACATAATGATTGCATGCCTTAATTTAACGTTGGTCAAAATTAAAGCATACAACTTCTTCTACATTAATTCTACATCACCGTTAGACAGAAAATATAATTAATGCATAAACTCATAAATCAAACATTTATAATATTGCTATCAACAACTTTGGTCAGAAAATAGCAAAATCATAAATTTACTGAAAATTATAACTACTCCTCAAAATTAAATCCTCCCGTTGGTTCGAATTTAATTAGAAGATCATAAACATCATCATTCGCAGCGAAAACATGAAAAATACTTTATCTACTTTTTAGAAGCATTTTACTGTACGCATCTACTCTCTAAAAAAATTATTCCGTTGGTTCGAATTTTTATAGAGATTTAGCATCAAAACATAGAGAAAAAACATCAAAATGCTTCTGAAAATGAATAATACTAAAAAAACATTTAGTACTATTCCTTTAGCCCGGCCCAGCGCGCAACAGCAGCACAGCAGCGCAATCAGTAGTGCGCAGCCCGGCAGCGGCAGCGGCGCGCGCGCACCCCTCGACGGCCCAGCTACGGCCCGTGGCCGGCTCACGCGCACGCGCTCACGGCGCCTCCCCCACGCTCAGGCCACAACCTGGGCCTGGGCCGGGAAAGTGCCTCCCCGCCGGGGCACATTCTGGTCCGAGGAACCTCAGCTGTCGGATGTGATTCGACGCTCCTTCATGCCCCGTGGCCGATCAAAAGGCGAGCCGCTGACGACCCAGGAAACCCTAGCCCCATTTCCTTCTCTTCCCTTTCCTTTCTCTTCCTTAGCACCGCAGTCAGAGGAACGACGACGCGACGGCGACCCGTGATAGCCGGAGAGGAAGAAGGTGGCGGCGCAGCAACGGGTCCCCTCACCGGTGCGCGCGCTCGCCCTAGGCTGAGCGCGCCGCCGTCGAGCGGCCTTGTGGCTGTGCCCTAGATCCCGAAACCCGGACGTCGACGTCTCGGCGGCGAGCGGCGGTTCGGCTTCCCGCGCGGCATGGATGCCAGCCGGCGGTGGTGCTCTGCGGCGAGTAAACCTGGTAGGTTCCTCCCCGTCCATCCGTTCCCCATTAGGGTTAGGGTTAGGGTTAGGGTTTGAAGTTCGATCGAGATTTGCTTTTCTTCCGAATAAAAATTCGTGTCTTCTCCTTCTAATTGCTAATCCGGTCTAGATCTACGCCTAGACTGACAGCTCCGATACAATTGATAGATATAACAGGAGCTTAGTCGTAGATCTAGCGGGTACATATTATTATGAACATGATGAACACACCCTAGAACTTTGAACTACTAGATCTAGAGGGAGAGGAAGGGATGAAAAGGGCTGACCGTCTGTGCCCTTGGAGGAGGATCCGCTCGCGTCCGCCATGGAGTCGGTGAAGCCGGAGGGCGTCGGTGTAGTGGTCATAGGTGACACGGTCCGGTGGCGGCGGGTCAGCGAATGCAGTGGAGTCCGGTGATGCATTCCGGTGGCGGCGAGGTAGTGGAGCTTTCCGTCCCTAGCTGCGCACCCTCTAGATCGGATTAGGGATTTCGGTGAGGAACTGTGGCTCGGTTAACCTCGTAAAGAGAGCCGTCAGCCCCCATCTCTTTTTATAGTGCAGTGTAACGAGGACCCACCAGCCATATAGGGTTGAGCGCCCCCAATTAGGACGCAAGGTCAATGTCCAACTCCACTAACAGCTTCTAGTCCGTTTCCCCTTTCCGCCTTCCACGGTCCACTAGCTAGGCGTCGACGTACGGTCTACATGTATATATATGGTTCACGCACCTAGCTACAACGTAACCACGATTTTATCTCCCGGTGAAATTAACCTTTTTTTCTTGCCTTTTGTGGATGATGGACAATTGTATATGACACGAACTGTACGTGGCAGCCGCGGCCCGGCCCTGGTCCTGGGCGGCTGGGCAGTGCCCACTCCATTGGCCAACTTTTACCACACCAGTACACGTACAGATGACAGATCAGACCGCGCGTCGTCGTCGGAGAGGAAACACGCCCCGTGTGGCTCTGGTCGCTGGCACAGTGGCACTAGCCCGCCGAAAGAACATCGTGTAGTGAGTTTTCGGAGAAGATACTTGAATTCCTCACATCACGTGTCACGTGTGCACCTGCATCATGCATGCGTGTGTTTGCAATTCTGTCATCAAGCACCGCATGTTTGCATGCATGCAGCACGCGGAGAGGTATCGATCGATCGGCTGCCAGGGTGACGTACTGACGTCTACGGCAGTCCGGCTAGCTGGGCACCGGGCACAGCGTGGCTTCGGCGTTCGGTGCGGTGAACGAACATACAGGCCGTGCCCAGTTGGACTGGACCAGCATGCATAGAGACCCACCAATGCCTGCCAGCTGAGAGAGCTGAGAGGGCCTCCGGCTGGAAGCGGACCACGTAATGCTGTGCTCTGTTAGCTTAGCTACACACGCTTTGCAGGATTCCGCATTATTCATGATATGCTAGCTGCATGCCAAGCAACTGAGATACAGAAATCTTCCCCGATGATAAACTATAGCCAGGCCGAGAACTCAAAAGCACGCATGAACTGTCGATCGGTGGTCCGGCCGCTAGGCCACTTCAGTTCACAAGTAAATTGTTTTGAAATTCCGGTTGCATGTTTATATACTGAATATTTCTGTAAAATCTGAATGTCGATTCCTGATCTTTACTGAATGAGAATAGCAACATGCCGGGCCCGATCTAGCGATGGTCCTCCCCTGACCCGGTGACCCCTAGCTAGCTACCAGTGGCAGAGCCAACGATTTCTAGCATTGATTTCAGAACTGCCCAATGTAGATGTGAACAAGGGAAACTAGGCGAAGCAGAACTGCAGGAGGATGTGCACCCATGCCTTGGTGCTGGACACACGTTTTTTTTTGAGCTGGGAACAGCACTGGAGACACGGTGTGCGTGTACATATACAGGCAGAATCAGCAGTTTGAGCACAAGCATCCATGGTGTCCTCTGAACTCTGTTACTCTCTTACTGAGCATGCATTATTGTCCTGTATAGGCGCAAGGCAAGGCAAGACCACTAGACCAGACAACACTCGGGACCTTTTAAACTTCTGAGCGATGAGATCATGAGAACGCTTGTGACTAGCTAGATGCATCACATTATTGTCAACGCTTGACTGACCATAGACTGTCGTCACCTTTCGTGCTCTGCGTTCCTTCGATCTAGCGTGTAGCCCCGGGTTCCCAGTAACTGCTACTCCGGTAGCACTTCTTTGTTTGGGTTGTCCGGACACCCCCAAAATAGTAGGAACCATACCACAAATCTACAGGCAAAACCGGTACTGCAGAGATGCTGTGTGGCTTGATCCATGTGATTGCCCTTGTATCCTTGGTAGCAAGGACCAAGTCCTATAACAAGGACTAAAACTCCCCTCTTTCTCAGAAGCTCCAGTGGAAGATTTTCGAAACATGTGGCAAGATAGGTACTACTGCTGCTGCTGCAGAGATGTTATATTCCTGGTGGATGTGTCACTACAGTGTTATTAAAAAAAAGAAAAATGTGTAATTCTAAAAAAAAAGAAAAAGAAATGTGATAACTTTGTCACTGTTGCTCCTTGCTGTGCTGTTTTTCTCTACCTTGTACCGGAAAAAAATGGTACTCCCTTCGTCTCCAAATAAATTAATTTTTAGATATAAATAAGTATATTATAAAAATATATTCTATTATGTATCTAATGATACTAATTTGATGTCACAGATTTTTACAGGTTTTTCTACAAATTTGGTCAAAGTTTAAAAAAAATTAACTTAAGACAACTCTAGAAATTTATTTATTCAAGGACACAGGGAGTATTGTTTTGACCCCCTAGTTCATCTACTCGTATCCATTGAGAGTTAAAGTGGGACCAGGATCCTTCGGTTGACCCCTAAGGTCCTCCACAACATGTGCTTGTAGTGATGCCGAAATGAATTTAGGTATCACTTCACACACACTGCAACCTGTGATGCTATCTTCATACGATGCATTAAAAATTTAGGAGCAGAACATGAAAATGTGTCGATGCCTAGATATTAAACAATATTATTTTACCGTAGATAGGAGAGAAGCAACAATTTATTTTACTATGGACCCCAACCGTAGCCTATTTTCTAATAGGGGACCTATAATTTTTCTCTTACCGGTAGCACACCACGGAGGGTCTAAGAAAAGAGAAAAGAACAGGAGTTAAAGAAAAACATGTGCGTCTGGGAACACAAGAATTTCACAGGATTTGTGTAGAGAACAGGAAAAAAAACTTATGTTCCAATGGGGGTCTGAAACAGGACTTTGTAAACAATAAACACCAGTCACACAGCTCTCTGCGTTTCACTTTCACTCGCGGATGCAGGGTGGGTACTCAAACTACTCATAGGCAGTGCATTGCCCCTTAAAAAAACAACAAGTAGGCAGTGCCAGCAGCAGCACCCAGGAACGACGGAAAACCGCTTACCAGTAGCGGGGCGCCACGGCAGCACTGGCACACATCCGCACAGCACCGCCGGCGTCACCTGCGGTGTCCCGTCCGCTGCACGTACGTACGCACGGCGCGGCTGCAACTGCAGCTGCAGCTGCAGCTGCACCTGAATGCACACACCAAAAACGACGCGCCGCGGGGCCAAATCCCTGCAGATTTCCGCCCGCCAACTCTACTGGCCGATGCCCAGCGACGCGGCTATATTATATATATCATATATGGCCACCCCGTCCCGCCCACCTCCGCACCGCACCCAGACACAGACATCAAGCGAGTGCCAGCTTCCTCCCAAGACAAAGAGCAACCGAGCAAGCTACTCGCCAATCCATTCCGGCGCCTCGATCCAGTCCAGCTCGCGGACGACGTCGCCAAACATGTGCAAGGTGGCGATCACGATCACGTCCCTGGTGTGGCTGCGCCGCGCCGTGCGGCGGTGGCGGTCCCGTGGCCACGCCTCCGGCTCCTCCTCCTCCCCGCGTCCCTGCACCGCGGTGCCGGCGGGGCACGTGGCGGTGTGCGTGGAGGCCGCCGGCGGAGCCGGCTCCGGCTCCACCAGGCGGTTCGTGATGCGGGTGGCGCACCTCAGCCACCCCGCGTTCCGGGAGCTGCTGCGGCAGGCGGAGGAGGAGTACGGCTTCCCGGCGGCCCCCGGGCCCGTCGCGCTCCCCTGCGACGAGGAGCACTTCCTCAACATCCTCCACCGCGTGTCCTCGTCGCCCGCCGCCGCCTCCTCCTGCTGCGGCCTCGCGACGCGGCGGTGCGCGCGCGGCGAGTCGCGGCCGCTGCTGCAGGGAAGAGTAATGGCCGTTGATCAGAAGCTCGCCCTGGTGATTGGTTGATTCGTGCGTCCGTCGGCATCCGCTGGCTGAACGGATCGAGCGAGCCTGCGTGCTGCTTATGGCATATCCGATCGGTGAGGGTGACGGGTTTCTGCAAGATTGCAAGTACGAACGACTCGCGTGCAAGTGCTCAGCTGCGGCCATTGCCCAGCGCGAGCGGAAAGGACAAAGGCGTCTCGCCCGGCTGGAGCGGCCGAGAAGACCGTGCACGCGGGCTCAGGGAGGAAGGGCAGCAAAGCAAGCGCCGGACTCGCCGCGGGCATCCCGTGCGGCGGGCGCCAAGGAAGCAGCACTACCCCGGCTACCGCGATGGGCCCATGGCTGCGTGGGCAAACTTATTAGGAAAGAAGCCAGACATTGTTAACAGCAGCTATCTGTATGAAAGCCAATAAATTTTAGTGCGAAACGTGGTTCCTGGTGATTTTGCCCGCCCCATGATTTTCGATACATTCTACTAGTATTTCCCATGTACATTAGTACTGCTATAAGTAGCTCGATCAACTGTACATGCGCATTTGCAGCTTTGTACCAGAATAAAGAAAGAATTAGTCCCTGTAATACAGCAATTTTTTACTTAATATATAATCGTGCGCCTTGACATGCGTGTCATGACAACTGTCCCTCTCAAATGCGAGAATTAATTCATCGATTTTTTTTTATAAAAAATAACCCTACAGAATTTCTGTGTTCCAAAGAACACTTAGGTGGTGTTTAGATGCGAAATGGGTTGAAAACTTTCTGCGAAATGTTTTCAAGGTGAAAACCCAATTCTGAAAAAAAAATTTCGGACCCTGTTTAGATGTACCTGAAAACTTTTGAGCTGTAACAAAAAGATGACAGATTTGCCCATAATAAATGATGCTCGTGGGGCACGCGGAGCGCCGGAGTTGAGGCCCGCGCAGCCAGCCATGCCGCCTCCTCCGCCGCCGGATCGAGCCGTCCGAACGCCAAGGGTACGCCCGGAGGCACGGACGCGCACGGGAGAGGGGGAGAAGCCGCCCTCGCCATCTGCTTCGTCCTGGCCGTAGCGTAGGAGGTTCTCGTACCTCCCCATTCCGGGCCAAGCCTCGCCGTTGGAGTTGAGATCGAGGGAGGAGAGGCCGGCTCGTTGAGCGCTGATGGAGCTTGAGCTAGGGAACTGCGCCGGTGGGTCGGAGTAGAGGTTGAAAGCCGACGAGTGCTCCGATTGGGAGAAGAAATCGCGGGTGCCGTCGTCGTTTCCGTACCCGCCGCCGTTGCCTTCGAATCCTTCCACGAGCGCTCGGACGCGGCTTGAAAGCCCGATCTACGCGCGGAGAGGGCACGACCGACCGCGGTGAAGGAAGTGTGGGGAAGAAGATGAAGGCTGGCGATGGAGGAGGTGGGGGAGAGACTGAGAGGAGCGGCTGCGAGGGAGATCAGTGCGGCGGCGGTGGAGGAGAGTGGCGGAGATGGAGATGGGGAAAGGAAGAAGGAGAGTGGCGGCCGAGCGAATGGATAGGGTAGGGAGAGTGGCGAGGGGTACAGGCGCGTCCAGGCCGTGGACCGAGGCGAAAAAATTCGGATTCAGGGGTCTGGAGTCCAAAATGTGAATTTTTTTGGAGGGGAACTTTTTGCACTTTTCACACCCATGTTTAGTTACATTTTGCAAAAAGATGACCCAGAATCCAAAATTATTTTACAAAATAGAGGAACTAAACATGGCCTTAGTTGTAAACATGACAGCTCAAGGTCATCTCCTTAATTGGACTGCCTGTAGCTGTAGAATTTTTGTAGATATAAGTTCAAGGTTGGCAAATCTGTGTATTACAGTTTGCAAATGTATGGGCTCATGCGTACAATTCATGGTCATAGATAGATTAGGAGACAAGTGCTGCACTAGAACTGCATATTGCAAACGTACCGACGGTATGGATACCTCACGGTCACGGTCCTGTATGAAATGGCTTCAAATTAACGCTGTGTTTGGTATAGCTCCTAGCAGTTCCAGTTGTACAATTGTAGACGTACTATAGCATGACAAAGGTCAAGCTGGTGGAGCTCAAAATTATAGCTCTTCGTCTGCTTCTCCATTCGCGCAGTTCATTTTCTACCAGGAAATCCAAACAGATCCGTTGTACTTGTACAGTAATAACATTATAGCCTGTTCGTTTGGCTGTGGCTTGTCGTAAACGATCGTAAATTTCCAACCGGAACAGTATTTTTCTCTCACACAAACCAGCCAGTGGTACTTCTTCACAAACCAGCAACGATACGAACCAGCCAACCGAACAGGCTGATAGCGTTTGTCGAAAGGAGCTAAAGCTATTGGAAGCAGTACCAAACACTGTCTAAGTTTAAGCTAGCTTTTGTCTGTTAGGATTCATCTCAGCCAGCCCGATCCAACGACCGAGGCTGGGCCCTGATCTTGCGTCCTGATGGGGGGCGTACAAACCAACCCGTGGTTGGTGTGCCCTCGTCATGCAGCGTTATAAAAGAAAGGTGGGGGCCAGGGCTCAGTACACAAGGTTCATCGCCACCACAACCCCACCATGGTCCTAACCCTACCGATCGAGGGAACGCTATCAGCGACGGGAAGCTCCACCTCCGCCGCCGCCAGCGATGATCTACACAGCGATCTGCACTGCGCCGCGACTCTTTCTTCCTCTGCCAGGACCCGAGGGTGAGCGCGCCGCCCTCCTCCTTCGGCTGCCACGCACGGCCGCTGCTCCGCCGTCTTCGGACGCCGCACGGCGAAGAGAGCGAAGGGGAGGGAGAGAGATGGTCTAGGGTTTCAGTTGTAGCGGCTAGCCCTGGGGTCTTGATCAGACGAGAGATCCGGAGAGCCGTCCGATCCAGATCAACGACCAAGGATGGCCGGGCTGCCTTTCGGCCCAGGCCTAGGTTGCGGCCTGGTCCGCGGGAGGGCGGCGCGCGCGGCTGGGCCGTAGGCCGTTTCAGGCCTCAGGCCGAAGAACAGTAGTACAAGCCGTGCTGAGAGCGCAAGCGGGCCAAGCCGACGTGGTTTTGGGCTGCTGTAGCGCTGCTGGGCCGGATGTGTGCACAGTAAAGTTTATGAATTAAGTTTAGACCTTTCATAAGCATATTTGATGAATTTTGATTAGTTTTCATCTCTATTCAATTTTGAACCAACGTGATAAATTGTTCAGAGAGTATATGAGTACACAGAAATGCTTCTGAAAAGCATATTTATTTTATTTACATGTTTCCGCAGCTATGTTTAAGTTTAATCCTCTAATTAAATTGGAACAAACGAGAAAGTTTAATTGGAGTAGTCATATTTTTGTTAAAGTTAAATTATGATATTGTTATTTTTTTCTGATCAACGTTGATGATAACAATATTATAAGTTTATTTATAAGTTTTCTATGTATTAGTTCTATTTCTGCCCAACGATGATGTAGAATTAATGTAGAAGAATGTTGGATTTATGATATTGCTATTTTCTAACCAAAGTTGATGATAGCAATATTATAATTTTTTTTATTAATGAGTTTTATGCATTAATTCTATTTTCTACCCAACGGTGATGTAGAATTAATATAGAAGCACCTTGTATGTTTCAATTTTGGCCAACTAGATCACTCCGCTGCAAGCCAACGAGCTGCTCTACTGGGCTATGTGAAGGAAAAGTTTTGTGTCGTTCTGCATTTGGTCGGTACGACAAATGTGAAAATAAAACTCAACTGGCCCAAAATGAGTTGAGCCAATTTAGGGCTGTTTTGGGTCAAAATGAGTTTTAGCAATTCTCCGACTTAAGTTTCCCCTGTTGCTTAGTTTATTAATTTTCTGATTAAATTGAATCTAACGGAAAGATTTAATTAGAAAATTAAGTATAAGTGAATGTTTTAGTCATCGTGAATAAGTTTTCATTACTGTAAATAGTATTTTCTTTCATCATTATGATAAGAGTTGCAATAAGTCAAATTAGACACGACATGTATGTTACAGAGTATTCGGATTTATTTCTAAGTTTGATGTATTGAATGTTCAAACACTTCCTATGTCCTGAGAGCTAATTCTGGTATTTATGTCCCTTATAGGGAATTATCCCGCATGGCGAGAGAAGTTTGTGATGACTCATGTGCTTTTCGTGTATCCTGCACAGCGAGATAAGTTTTGGGGATATCCCTTACACTATCCTAATATTGAGCGTACATTTCTACTGTGTCATGGTCATTAAGCACTCAATGCATTGCAGCCATAAGGGGAGCAATCCCAAAATCACAGGAGTCATTAGACGTGGATCAAAAAAGGGAAAGATTAAGGCTTGACAGGTTGAATCTATAAACTGAGGTTTTCAAAATTATGACAGAAAGAATATGCCATATTTCGAGGGAGAGAATTATGAGATCAATTAAGAGTGAGATAAAGATTAATTAAGATGAATGTGACTGTCGGAGGAGTACAACGGTCATAATAATGATATCCTTAAGTAGAGAAATAGCTAAATTCTGGACCTTTTACAGTTCCGATAGGAAGATAGTGTAGTCAGCCAGAATTCATATTGGACGCGCCTCAAAGATGTTAAGGTGGTGCTTAAAGCGCCATATGAGGTTTTAACAGAATAAACCCAAATAAGAAATTTAAAGATACACTATCTTTACAAAAGATAGGATAATCTGGGGGAGCATGGTATGTAGAGACCTAAGACTTGAAGAGAAGTGGGACTGCGCGCCCACTCCAGTGATTCAAGAGCAACAAATTTCTCAATACCTGTTGATGTTGTTTGACTTATACAACACCTGTTGTTAGCTCTTCAAAGAAGATGAAAAATGTAAACAAGGATCTTGTTATACAAGAGCCTGTAGAATCAATTGACACTTGACAATGAAGAGCAACAACAGCCCCATATGAAAGAAGTGCAAGTAGCTGAGGCCTTAGAAGGTCTCAAAAAATTAGAAAACCAGCTATTTTAGATGACTATGAAGTCTATGTTAGTGGAGAAATTCCAATAGAGGGTGATTCCACCTCATTTGAAGAAGCCATGAGAAGCGTTCACTCGTCTAAATGGCAGAAAGCTATGAAAGATGAAATGAAATCGATGAATACCAACGATGCTTCGGACTTAGAAGAAATTCCTAATGGAGCCAAAACAGTAGGTTGTAAATGGGTCTACAATACAAAATGTGACTCCAAAGGGAATGTGGAAAGATATAAAAAGCACGACTTGTAGCAAAAGGCTTTACGCAAAGAGAAGGAATAGATTACAATGAGAGTTTTTCTCTAGTCTCATGCAAGGATTGTTTAGAATCATAATGGCGTTAGTGGCACATTACGATTTAGAGTTACATCAGATGGATGTAAAGACGACATTCCTCAATGAAGATTTGTATGAAAACATTTACATGGCACAACCCAAAGGTTTTGTCATGAAAGGAAAAGAACGTATGTGATGCCGCTTGCAGAAATCCATTTATGGATTAAAACAAGTCTCTAGACAGTAGTATTTAAAGTTGATGAAACAATAAGAAAATTAGGGTTTAAAGAGAATGAGAAGGATAATAGCGTTTATGCAAAGTTTAAGAATGAAAAATTCTTTTTCCGCATCCTGTGTATAGATGATATTCTACTTGCTAGTAGTGATGTTAATTTGCTATGGGAGAAGAAGTTCATGTCTCCAAGTTTCAATATGAATGATCTCGGTGAAGTATCATTCGTTCTAGCAATTGAAATTCACTAAGATAGAAAAAAGGGGTATTATGACTATTGCAAAGGCATACATAGAGAATATTCTAAAGAAATAAAGTATGCATGTGAGTGAAACTATGCTTGCTCCTATAGTCAAGGGTAATAGATTTGGGAACTTTCAGTGTTCCAGGAACCAATATGAGATCGATCAAATGAACATGGTTCCATATGCTTTAGTTGTTGGAAGCTTTATGAGTGCACAAGTAAGAACTTACCCTGACATAGTTCAGGTATCCGGGATGTTTTAGCAAAAGTCCAGTCCAGATATAGATCACTGGAATAGAATTAAGAATACCTTGCAGTTTTGCAAAGTATTAAAGGCCTCATGTTGAGTAAGGAAGAACAAGTACTCTTAAATAGTTATGGGTACAAATATTAAACTTTGGCAAGATGTGTAGATAAATCCACATTAGTTACTAACACTCGCAGTTGAAGTTTTATTGTGGAAAAGCTATAAAGAAACAGTTGTGGTATCATCAATGATGCATACCCATAGTATAGCTTGTCATGAGGCTTCAGGGACAGGTAAAAGTGGTTAAGGGAATCTGTACCAGAAATTAATAATGATAGACAACAGCAATAACCATTTAAAGTAATTCAGTCCTATGACAACAGGTCAAGTGTGCTGCCAAACACATTGACATTAAGTTATATGCTGTAAAGGAGAAAATTTAGAATCATTTTGAAAGCATTTGAGTGTATAAGTACCGAGCAAGTACTTGCGGATCCGCTTATCAAAGGATTACCACCTAGCGTGTTCAAAAAACACATAGTCGACATGGGTTTATGGGAAAGCCTATAATTTCTAGATACTAAGGTCCTAGAATAAGTCAAAGATCTGTTTCAAAATAGAAAGGTGTATTGTAGCTATTAATCTGACGGTAGTAACTGTCATGACGACACATGCTCTATACACTGATCTATAACGAAATGGGTACCAAGTTAAGTCTTAAGTTTAAGTCTAAAGTTCAAGAAATAAGGTGAGATCAAGGGAAAGATTGTTATGATTGATCTTAGCCAGCCCGGTCCAACGACCGAGGCTGGGCCCTGATCGGGGGCGCATAAACCAACCCATGGTTGGTGAGCCCCCATCGCACAGCATTCTGAAAGAAAGGTGGGGGCTGGGGCTCAGTACATGAGGTTCATCGCCGTCACAACCCCACCGTGGTCCTAACCCTACCGATCAAGGGAACGCTATTAGCGATGGGAAGCTCCACCTCCACCGCCGCCAGTGATGATCTCCACAACGATCTGCATTATGCCACGACTCTTTATTTTTCTGCCAGGACCGAAGGTATGGGCCTCTCTCTCGTTCCCTCTAGCTTTCACACCATTGAACTACATGATGTTTATGTCAAATTAGTGAAGTCAACCCGCCAGATCCACTCTTAGATGATCCAAGAATTGTAACATTGTCCACCTGCCAGCAGAAAGAAGCTTGTTGGAGAAGCTCCTTACTTGAAAAGGCTCGTGCTTGGTGTTGTAGCCTTTTTGGTTTTTTTTTCTTTAGCACTAACAAGCAAGAGTAGTTTGTCGCCACCACCCGTCACTGTTATAGCTGCATCCTCAATGCTTGGTCTGGTCGTGATGACGACGCTTCATGGCTTCTATCGTTGCCTTTGTGGGTCCCCGAGCATTAGGAGCTTTTAGGTGAAGTGGATCTCGAACGCATCAACGTCTAGGGAGAGGACAGCTCAACGGCGCCGGAGAACTGGCAGACGACATGAGAGGGCAGATGAGGGAGGACAGCTGTCGATGTTTGACCACCGATAGCCTGCCACGGGGGTATTCGGGGTAGTATGTTTGGGCTTCAGCGTATGCAGAACTCGACGGTTAACGCAAGAGACAGTCGATTTATCCTGGTTCGGGCCCTCGATCATAGATCGAGTAATAGCCCTACGTCCAGTCATCGTTAACCTTTGCGTTGGATTGATTGTAAAGTGTTGTATTGTACAATTGTTGTCTAAACTCCCCATCCAAGGAGCCCTACCCTCCTTTATATAGTCAGGAGGCCAGAGTCCTAGTCGGTTTACAATGAGAGTTTCTAGTAGGATTATAGAATAATACCACTACTAAGATTACAGGGGAAGAATCCTAGTTAGGCTAGTTCTTCTCCCTTCCTTGCGGGGTATCCCATGGGTACCGTACCGACAAGCCCCCGAGCACTTCATGGTTGAGTTCTGGAAGCCTCATCTTGTTCCTTCAAGTCTTGTCGAGTAGGAACAAGCATCATCCGAGTGCTTTCTTGAGCGAAACCATGCAATACTTCATGAGATCTTCACATGGTGTATACCTTTTTGAAGAAAAAAGTACCTCCATTTGGATGTAGCCCCCGAGCCTCTTGCTGTTTGGCACAAGGAGCTTGAGAGTCTTTTCTTGAAATCTCTCTAATTCTTCGTTGAAAGGCTCCCGAGCATATACCCAATTTCTTTGTTGAAAAGAGCTCTGATTTAGCTATGTTCGGGTTCTTTTTGTCTTAAAAGAGCTCGAATATAGCTATGTCCGGGTTCTTTTTATCTTGTGGCCTTGAAGTCGTCTGTCTTGAAGAAGTGTTCTGAGTGACGTGCGCTTTTTTGAAAGAAAAAGTGCACTCACTGAGTGTAGCCCCCGAGCCTCTTGCTATTTGAAACAAAAAGTTGGAAGGTCTTGATTCTAAGTTGTTCGAAAGAACTGTATACCTTTCCTTTTGTAGCCCCCGAGCATATATCCGGGTTGTTTTGTTCAGGAAGAACTCGGATGCAAGGTCTTAGCATATTCTCTGGTAGTCTGCTGTTGTCAGATGTAGTTGTATGGTAGTGGTTGAGTGTAAATGCCTTTTGTTCATGGGTTGTACTGTGTTGGTATATTCTCTCGAATATGCTTGTTGTTGAGTACTGTTCTTTCATGCCTGAGTCCTCTTTCATTGAATTCTGTCTTTTCACTGTGTTCTTTGTTAGGCTTGTTTCGTTGGTGCTCCTGGTCCATGTGCACTGCTCCTTCGGTCTATAAATACCCTCCTGGAGTGCTATCTTGATTCATTGAGCATTTTGTTGCTTGTTCTGAAGTCTCTATAGTCATGAATATGGTAGTTTGTGAGGTAGAGCAGCCCCCGGGCGTGTTTCATAGTTCCTGTGTGTCTTATCGTAGCTCGAGGAAGTCTTGTGATAGGGATTAGAGGTAGGCTAATCCCACAGCAGCAATGTACCAGGATGTACGTGGTAGTAGTTGGAGGAAGTCTTGTGATGTGGGCTTTGTTCCTTCATCTGGCAGTTCTGGGTTGATCCTCGCCGCTTGTCTTGAGACTGTCCGGTGCAGGTCAACACCATATCCAGCATCACATCGGACTTGGGTAGACAGATGCCTGCCGGCCTTCTCTGCTCCATGTTGTCCCATTGTTCTGCTGATTTCCGCCTTAGATGCACTGCGTCTGTCCTTTGAAGAAAGCAGTATAGCCGAGTGCGGTTTGTTCTACCAAGTAGCGATTTGGGACACGTAGTCATTCCAGAGCCTAGCCGTGTTTGGGTTCCTCTTTGCTACTTTGCTTTTCATGGTACCGAGTTTGTTGGGTCTTGTAAGATTTGTAATCTTCTATTTTTGAAGTTGCTTGTAATGGAAAGAATCTTGTCTTCTGAGTTGTCATTTATTTTTCTACTATAGTCCTGGTTGTTCATGAGATTCCTGAGTTCTTTCTATAAGAACCAATTTTTTATGTTCCTTGTTAGGTAGCCCTTCCTTTCTTCATGGTTGACGGGTTGTTTTTTGCAGTAATCTGATAACTCCGCCGTAGTGCTGGATGGATAAGTCTGAAATCTGCCTGTTGAATTGTACCGTTGTGTGGATTTATGCCCTCCGTCATTTTAGCTGTGTCAGTAAATGGACTATTGCGTTCTCACACGGTGCTTTAACAGGCTTGGTGGACCGTTTTTATCGCTGTAAAATCTATTTAAAGACCATTCATCTTCTTTTTCTTTACTGCCCTTCTCTTGCCTTAAAACCCTAGCTTTCAGAAATCCACCGTCGCCATTGCCGCCGCATCTTAGCGCCGCTGTCCAAACCTTCTCTTCTCCTAGTTCCTTCTTGCCTCCATTAGTACATGGGTAGGAAGAAAGCTACGAGCAAGTCCTAGGCAACCTTCATGGATGAGGAGTCGTCTCTTTCCATGATCGAGAACCAGGAGTTCGTGGCAATGAGGGCTGCCCAGAAAGCTTGGCCGACTCCGACAACAACTGAAGACCAGCTCTGCGAGCTTGCCAGCAATGGTCTGATCTAGAGCAAGGGCATTGCTGAATGGAGAGTTCCAGGCGAGCATCAGGTCCCTGCTCCAGGACCTGGTGAGATCATCATTTTTGTCTCTTTTATCCATGCCGGTCTTTGCCTTCCTGCTTCCGCCTTCCTTCATCAATTTCTTGGTTATTTTGGGGTTAGTCTAAACCATCTAACTCCCAATGCCATCCTCCATCTTTCTATTTTTGTACATCTCTATGAAGCTTTCCTTGGAATTCCTCCTTATCTTTCTCTTTTCCGTCACTTCTTTCGTTTGAAGCCTCAACCCCGCCATGAAGATACCAACGTTCTTGGCGGCTGTGGGATTCAGTTTCGCCAGGGTCTGAAAAGCAAGTTCTTTGACTATGACCTGGTTGATTCTATGAGGGATTGGCATGCTGATTGGTTCTATGCCGCTAATTTGATTCCTTCTCTTGCCATGCATTCTGGATCTGGTCCCTCGGTTAACGACCGGTGGGAAAAGAACTCCCTAACTCCAGTCGAGCTCTAGGCGATTCAGCCATTCCTTGAGTGGATAAGCACTCTGAAGTAGTAGGGATTGACCAGTTTTGGAATCGTCTCAAGTTTTCTTCGCCGTCGTGTCCAGCCTCTGAAGGAGCAAGAGAACTTTGGCTTCAAGTACTCTGGGGCTGAGGATCCTTCGCGAATGGTCCCTACTCTTGAGTTGACCGATGAGGAGGTTCTCGAGCGTCTCCAGAAGATGCTGAAGGGAGCAAGCATTGTCTCGCTTACTATCTCTGAGTTCTCTGCCAACAACCCACCTCCAGCTGTAAGTCATTTTCTCTTCGTGCGGGTACTTTCTGTATTTCTTTTGTTGTATCCATTTTTGCTTAATTTTCCTTGTCTTGTTGTTTTATTCTTTTCGTAGGAATTAGGGTGCAACTTTGTTGACCCAATCCCTCTTAATGCCCCCTGCCATGGTGAATACTAGGGAGAACTTTGTTGGGGCTTCTATAACTAGTAAGTTCCCAATCACCATTGTGTTTCCTGGAGTTTCCTCTGAAGTTGTTGATGTATATGAAGAATATGTTCCTCATCCAGTCCCTCAAGGTCCTCATAGTGTCTTGAAGAGGGGGCGAGCAGATGGTTCTTCATCTGGTTTACCTGCTTCCAAGAAGTCTCGCCAGCCAAATACTCATCCAGGTACTCCAGTTGTAGCTAGCATGCTCTTAGGTGAGCATATTAATACACTTTGTCCCTTTGCCTTCTTGTTTTTGTCTTGAACCGAGTACTTTTGTTCTTTTTTCAGCTGGTGCTATGGTGGCCTTGGTCAAGACTGAGGAAGAAGAGGGCGATGACGCACCCCTTATCACGCGGCGGTGAGTTATTTTCTTATTTTGCTGCTGCTGAATCCCTCCTCTTTGTTTTGACTTGGGTCTTGATCTTTTTGTAGTAAGCGGTCATCGGGTACGAGTTCTTCTGAGGTTCCTGCTCTAGGTTCTTTCATGGCTCTAGAGCCAGGTTCTTCCATAGCTCTGGTACCGAGTTCTTCCGGGGCTTCAGTACCGGCTATACCGCTCCTGCCGCCTAGTGGCGGGGACATTTTTGCTGCTGTGGTTCCTCCTATGAGGTCTTCTTTTTGCTTTACGAAGAAGAAGATAGCTAGGTGAGTGGATTCTGGTTTCGTCTTTTTGCTTCTGTTCTCCTTTTCTCTTGTTCTCATTAGCGAGTTCTTTTATCAACTTTTAGGCCTTCGTCTTCTCTCGTCCCCCCGTCGACTTCTTCTCAGCCCTCTATTGTGCCACCGAGTACTAAGCCTTAGGACTCACAGTGCACTGTTAGTGAAGTGGTTGTGGGGGCGACAAGGCCTTCTGGTGACGATGTTGCTACTGTCTTGGTTGCCCCGGAGGTGACCGTGGCCATTGCGGTGGACTCATCTAGGGAGGCAGCCAGGACTTCCCATGATGTGTCCTTGGCCTTGTCTTCTCCACATCAGTCGTCTTCTCCCTCTGCTCCTCTTTCTACTAAAGATGTGGTTCAGCAATTTGATGCCACTCATCGGTTGTCAGAGTTGACCGCTTCTTAGGGAGACTTCGCAACCTTTGTAACTTCTTTTGGAGAAAAACTCCAAGTAAGTTTTCTGAAGTTCTTTCTTTGGGTGTTCGTCTTTCTCCTATTCTTATGCCTTTTTTCTCTCTTTCTTTTTGTTCAGTCCTTCTCTCAGGACCATACCAGCTTCTTCTTCTCGTCGGAAATCGAGAAGAAGTTGTCTTCTGAGTTGAGCACCCTAAAGGCAGAGCTAGATCTCTGCCATGCCGAGATGGAGGCTGAGCGTCAAACGCATCAAAAGGAGGAACAAGGTCTTCATGCCTAGGTTGTTGAGGCCGAGAAGTAGAGGGATGCCGCTATCTAGGAGGCCTTAAAGAACTTGGAGGCCATGAAGAACTTGGAGGCTGTGAAGAAGGAGTGCAACGGTATTGCAGGTTCTTTTTGCTTCCTTCTACATTCAAACTCTCCTTTCTACTGACTTGTTGTTTGTTGCCTTGTCCAGCTCTCTAGGTTGAAAAGCAGAAGCTCTCGGAGGGCGTTGATGAAATGAAGACTCTTGTTCGTACGAGTCACAACAAGGCTAAGGAGGTAATTACTCATGCTGAGGAGGAACTTGCGCTTGCTAAGTTGATTAGGTGTGGAGCTGATAGAGATCTTGTGCAGGCCTAAAAAACTATTGAAAACTTGTCTGGCAAGTTGGCGACGGCTACTGAAAACTAGAAAGCTTTGTGGAAATCCTTTCGTTCAGTAGCCGACGTTCTCCGAACTCCAGCGGATGATGGGCAAAATTCTGACTTGTTTTCAAGAGTTCATGAAGAGGTGTGCCCAACTGTGTACCAAGAATGTCCTGGCCTAGGTCCGGGTTCTTGCTCCAGCGGCTTCTTTGTCCAAGATAGCAGAGGAAGCTGACAGTCAAGAATACATTGATGCCGTTGAGAGGATGGAGCCTGAGGTTAAGACTTAGCTAGTAGAATAGTAGATAATCTTAATATTGTTATCTCTTCTCCTGATGATGACGCTTGATGTATTTGACCTTTATTCCCATGCCTTGTAATATGACATTATACTTCTTTTTGAATGAAGATTTTTTGTTGATGCCTTCTTTGCCTGGATGCCTTGTTTATTCCTTGGGTGATTTGTCCAATTGGTCAAAGTTACTTGACTTGCCGAGTACTTTGTCTTGCCTTCGTCTTTGCCTTGTAAACAATTCTGCGCGCTATCTTGACAAACTTTCTTGATTTGTCGAGTACTTTTCTGTCCCATGTAAACAACTCATTATATATATAGATCTTTGTGTTGACAACCTTTCTTGATCTGTCGAGTGCTTGTCTAGCCTTCTTTTGTGCCATGTAAACAACTCGTTATATGTAGATCTTTGTGTTCTTGGGTATCTCTAGTTTCAGCTATTTTGCTCTCGGCCGGGATGCTCAGGCGTCTTTTCAGCCATTTTGCTTTTTATTTTGGGTGTTAGCTTATTAGCTACCCTCATTGGCGGGCTCAAGCATCTTTTCAGCTATTTTGCTCTCGGCCGGAATGCTTAGGCGTATTTTCAGCCATTTTGCTTTTTATTTTGGGTGTTAGCTTGTTAGCTACCCTCATCGGCGGGCTCAAGCGTCTTTTCAGCTATTTTGCTCTCGGCCGAGATGCTCAGACGTCTTTTTAGCCATTTTGCTTTTTATTTCGGGTGTTAGCTTGTTAGCTACCCTCATTGGTGGCTCAAGCATCTTTTCAGCTATTTTGCTCTCGGCCGGGATGCTCAGGCGTCTTTTCAGCCATTTTGCTTTTTAGAAACAACTCGGGGAAAGCCATGATGAGACATATGTTTGTCGAGAAAGAATCATCTTTATTGATCATTAACATTGATATGTCATAATGATACATATGTTTTTGGTGGGCGCTATCTTTGTTGATCATGAATGTTGATCTCTCGTGTCTTGTATACATATTTTCCCTTGAGTTGTTTTCATGCGTAGAATCTTCATAGCTGACTGATGTGCCATGTATTGTTGACTTCTTTTCCGTCTTCAGTTATGAGCTTGTATATGCCCGGTCCGATGACTTTTTTGACGATAAAAGGACCTTCCCATGGACTGAGTAGTTTGTGGCGCCCGTCGGTTTTTTGTATTCTTCTTAGTACTAGGTCTCTAACTTATAATGATCGAGACTGGGCATTCTTGTTGTAGTGGCGCCTTAGTCCTTGGAGGTATCTTGCTGATTGCAGGGTAGCATTTATTCTAACTTCTTCTGTACTATCGAGTTCTAATCTTCTGGTGTGTTCTGCTTCTCCTTCGTCATATTGTTCTATCCTTGGTGACGTCCAGATCAAGTCGGCAGGTAGTACGGCTTCTGATCCATAAACTAGGAAGAAAGGCGAGTATCCGGTGGCTCTACTTATTTGAGTTCGTAGCCCCCATACTACTTTGGGTAATTCTTCAATCCATTTTGATCCATAGTCTGCTATCTCTTCATATAGTCTTGGTTTCAATCCGGCTAGTATGAGTCCATTAGCCCTTTCTACCTATCCGTTGGCTTCTGGATGTGCGACTGATGCGTAATCTATGCTGGAGCCATAATCCTGTGCCCAACTTTTGAATTCTGTAGCTGTGAAGGGAGAACCCAAGTCTGTGATGATTCGATTGGGCATGACGAAGCGGTGCATAATGTCTTGGATGAACTCGACTGCTTTGGCTGCGCTGTATTTTGCGAGTGGTTTGTATTTGATCCACTTGGTGAACTTGTCAATTGCTACAAAGATGTACTCGAAACCGCCCTTTACTTTCTTGAGAGGTCCTACTTGATCCAGCCCCTAGTAGGAGAAAGGCTAAGCGGGTGGGATGCAGATGAGGTTGTGGGCTGGCACATGAGCCTATCTTGAGAACATCTGACAAGATGAGTGGGATGCATCTTCTGACGAGTTCTTCTGTGTCTTTCAAAGCGGTTGGCTAGTAGAAACCAGTGCGAAATGCTTTGCCGACTAGTGTTCTTGAAGCGGCGTGATTTCCACAGCAACCTGAGTGTATTCCATCTAGGATTTGTTTGCCTTCTTCAAATGAGATGCATTTTAGGAGTACTCCTGATGATGCGGCTCTTCTATATAGCTTGTCTCCTACTAGGACGTAATTCTTGCTTCTACGAATGACTCGTGTGGCTTCCTGTTTTTTCGCTGGCAACTTATTCTCTTTGATGTAATCAATAAAAACCTGGATCCATGAAGTGGTGATTACCAAGATCTAGGTGCCTTTGGCTGAGATTTGAGGGGTTATTTCACCAGGTTGTTTGATAGAGGGGGCTGATAACTCCTCTATGAACACACCGGGTGGGACCTCTGCCCTGTCTAATCCAAGCTTGGCAAGGACATCTGCTGCAATGTTGGAATCCCGCAGGACATGTAGAATTTCTAATCCTTGGAAATGTTTTTCAAGTTTTTGGATTTCAGCACAGTAAGCACCCATGTTTTCTTTGGTGCAATCCTAATCTTTGTTGACTTGGTTGATGACTACTGCCGAATCTCCGTATATGAGTAATCACTTGATTTCGAGGGTAATTGCCACTCGTAGCCCATGGATGAGAGCTTCATATTCTGCTTCATTGTTGGTAGCTTGCCATAATATCTGAAGGACATACTTGAGTTGTTTTCTGTCCGGAGAAATTAGGAGGACGCCTGCACCGGCTCCACCTAGCTTGAGTGATCCATCAAAGTACATCTTCCAATGATCAAGGATGGTGCTTGACACGGGTTGTTGAATTTATGTCCATTCGGCAACAAAATCAGCAAGGGCTTGAGATTTAATTGCTTTCCGTGGGGTGAAATCAATGTTGAGAGCACTGAGTTCAACCGCCCACTTGGATATGCGTCCTGTTGCGTCTTTGTTGTGTAAGATGTCTCCTAGTGGGAAATCTATCACCACGGTAATCTTGTGGCTTTTAAAATAGTAATGAAGCTTGCATGAAGTGATAAGTAGGACGTAGAGTAGTTTTTGCACATGCGGGTACCAGATTTTTTATTCTGACAGTACTTCGCTGATGTAGTATACTGGGCGTTGTACTTTATACATGCGTCCTTCTTCTTCTCTTTCCACTACTATCGCCGTGCTGACTACAGTAGAAGTTGCCGCAATGTATAGCATCATTTCTTCGTCTTTCTTTGGAGGTGTGAGGACTGGTGAGGATGTGAGGTATGCCTTAAGTTTCTTGAAAGCTTCATTGGCTTCTTCTGTCCACTCGAACTTGTCTGTCTTCTTTAGTAGTTTAAAGAAAGGTAATCCTTTTTCGCCGAGTCTTGAAATGAAATGATTGAGTGCTGCCATGCAGCCTGTTAGTTTTTGTACATCTTTGACGCTTCGAGGAGGGCCCATCTCTATTATGGCTCGAATTTGCTTAGCGCTTGCTTTGATTCCACGATGACTGACCAAGAATCTGAGTAGTTGTCCTGAAGGAACTCCGAATACACACTTGTTTGGTTTCAATTTCCACCTCCACCTTTTTAGATTCTCGAAGGTTTGTTTCAAGTCTTCAATCAGTGCATCCGGGTTCTTTGTTTTTACAACCACGTCATCCACGTATGCTTCTATGTTTTCGCCGATCTGATCACTAAGGCATGTTTGGATAGCTCTTTGGTAAGTGGCTCCAGCATTCTTGAGTCCAAACGACATGGTCTTGTAGCAGTAGGCGCCGAACGGAGTGATGAAAGATGTCTTGCTTTGGTCCTATTCTTTTAATGCGATCTGGTGATATCCGGAATAGCAGTCCAAAAAGGATAATAGGGCAGATCCTGCTGTTGAATCAACTATCTGATCAATGCGTGGTAGCCCGAACGGATCTTTCGAGTAGTGTTTGTTGAGATCTGTGTAGTCGACGCACATGCGCCACTCGACCGTATTCTTTTTCTGTACTAGAACTGGGTTTGCTAGCCAATCTGGATGAAGGATTTCTCTGATGAATCCGACTGCCATTAGTTTTGTAATTTCCTTTTTAATTGTTGCCTTCTTGTCGAGAGAGAATCGTCGTAGTCGTTGTTTCACAGGCTTGGAGCCTTCATTGATATTAATTCTGTGCTCAGCCAACTCTCTTGGGACCCCTGGCATGTCGGCCAGCTTCCAAGCGAAGATATCTTTGTTGTCCCGAAGAAAGTTGGTGAGCGCGAGTTCCTATCTTGCTGATAGGGTGTGCACTGATGGTTGCCGTTTTTGAGAGATCATCGGTGCCCAGGTCGATTTGCTTGACGTCGGCTTCTTTTGGTGGTGCTAGGATGCTTGGCTTTTTAGCCTGTATCTCTAGTTCTTCTTGGCTTATTTCTACGGCAATAGTGGCTATTTCTTTTCTTCCATCGTTTGCCTGTGCTCTTGCTGCAATTTGAATAGCCTGAACATCATAGTCAAATGCGCGCTTTAAATCACTTCGAAGAGAAAGAACACCGTTAGGCCCTGGCATTTTAATCAACAGGTATAGATAATGCGGTATTGCCATGAATTTTGCTAGTGTCAGGCGCCCGAGGATCGCGTGATATGATGAATCAAAGTCTGCGACTTCAAACTTGATGAACTTTGTACGGTAGTTCGAGGGAGTTCCAAAGGTAACCGATAGAGTGATTTGTCTAAGTGGCATTGCTGCCTTACCGGGTACTATGCCATAAAAAGGTGTGCTTGTTGGTGTGATCATCCCGGCGAGTTGTAGTCCCATCTTCCTTAGAGTTTCTGAAAAAATGATGTTGAGTCCGGCTCCTCCGTCGATTAGTACTTTTGTAACAGTCATACCGGCAATGGTTGGATCTAGAACCAGTGGGTAATGGCCTGCGTTTCCTACGCTGGTCCATTGGTCTTCTCTTGAAAATTGGATTGGATACTCTGACCAATTGAGATATCTTGGTGTAGCAGGTTTTGCTGCCATGATGGTTTGTAACGCTAGTTTTTCTTGATGTTTGCTTCTGGAATCTGGAACTCCGGCAAAGATTACTGCCACTGTCCCTCTAGATTTTTGGAATCCCTTGTCTTCAAGGTTGTCTCCTTCTTTCTTCTGATTGTCTTCTTTATTGTTTCCCTTGCTATCTTTTCTATTGTATCTTTCGTTGAAGGTGTAGCAATTTCCGATGGTGTGCTTTCCATTGGGGTGCAAGGGGCAACGTATGTTCTCAATGTCGTCATATCTTCTGGACTTGGTAAATTTCTTTGATTTGTCAGCCATTGCTACTGTGTTGTCTGGACCATCAGAAATGTTTTATTTTAGAATAATTTTCAAATATCAAAATCATTTTTGGTCAACCCTAAAAATCAATTTTCAAGAGTGACTGACTTAACAAAGTCACCTCTAAATATATCTTATTTGTATATTCGATGTTGTAGTAGCAGCTTTTAAAGCCACACCTAAACATTAATTTTGATCGTCACTAGAACCAGGGCATAACGTTCGGTGCAATCAAAGGTTAGTACCTGATATAAAGAGCCGATCCTTCATGCATGCCAGAAAAATCATACGGATATTACACGTGGATATCGGCATTATTTTTTATAGAAGATACCAGCATTATTAAGGGAAAGAAAGCTATGATTATTTGTTTTTTTAGAAATGCTATACGACACCCATGTGTTTTGTGGTTTGTTGGCACCCGAATTTTGTGGCCGCTAGATGAAGAATGGAACGTCTAATTTGTTCTGATCTGTGCTGGTTGCTTTGTGTCGCTGACGTGCAGGACCCACTCTAAGCGTCACTGCTTGAAATCAGAAGTCGCGCCTGTCGGTTTCTGGCTGTTCCATTTCCCCCATCGTCATGGCAAGAGGGGAAAGGTGTTCGTCCCGGCGGCCGGCGATTGTCTTGGCGTCGTGGCGGTTCTACCAGCACCGCTCCGCGCCCTTCTCGTCTCTGCGCGTCACCTCCCTCTCACCGATTCGGATTGGTCACTCTCGTCTACCATTGTTGGATCTTTGGAGGTACGTGAGTTCGCCATCGCTCTCGTCCTCCTTGCCCACCGTATTATAGATCTATGTTCCTCTATTTCCTGAGGCCCAACGACGTGCGTGGGCGTTGCGGCGGGATGACGAGAGCGCATGGTGGCGCGCTGCAGCGGCGGAACGGTGAGTGGCACTGCGGCTGTGGCACGGTGAGAGTGCGTCGGGTGAGCTGCAGCGGCATGACGGCGAGAGCGTACAAGGTGAGTTGCAGCGGCGTGTGGCAGAACCGCCCGAAATAACACGCTTTCGGAAGGCGCTCGTCTTCCACTAGACACTAAGCACCTCAAAAGTGAGCTACATTGGACAATTCCGTCGACCACACCCAAGGAAGAACTCAAAACAATCCACGTTTTACACCCAGAATCCAATAATGAGTATGAGCTTACAATACTTAGTCTATTTCATACAACAAGAGTTCTTGAAAATTATTTATGACAATATCAAAGCTTAGAGTGCGATAATTAAACAACGGAATGAAAATAAACATATAGCGAAAATGATACAAGGATCCGTCTGTGCCGACCAGAAGAATCTTCCACAGAAGAGCTACTCCTCAAGCTGCACCTACAACAGGGGTAAAATAAATCCTGAGTACACAATGTACTCGCAAGACTTACCCGACTAGTGGGAATAGTTTCCCAACTCTCAAGGATATGATAGGCAATATGGGTTTGTTGTTTCTTTTTGTTTGCGGAAAGCATTACTAATAGTTCATTTGAATGCTCTCTTGATAGCTATTGTTATAGGAAAAACTCAGCTAAAGTCAAGCATTCATCTTATTTTTCTAGATAAGAAATGGCACAAACTCTCAATATGTCTTCAAATACTTGATTGACCCTTTCTGTCTGACCGTCAGTTTGCGGATGATAAGCTGAACTCCTGAGGAGACGAGCACCAAGATATTTCTAGAGTTGCTCCCAGAAACAAGAGACAAAGACTGACCCTCTATTGGAAACAATGGTAAGAGGAACTCCATGTAGGGTCACAACTCGATCAAAATACAACTTGACATACTTCTTGGCTGAATACCTTGTATCCATCGGGAAGAAATGAGCGGACTTGGTAAGGCAAT
The DNA here is from genome assembly GCF_019320115.1 of Miscanthus floridulus. Taxonomy (NCBI): domain Eukaryota; kingdom Viridiplantae; phylum Streptophyta; class Magnoliopsida; order Poales; family Poaceae; genus Miscanthus; species Miscanthus floridulus. The sequence goes on along the minus strand of NC_089590.1, from coordinate 94,075,318 downwards.
CTACAATGATCTAAATAGAGTCATACCCCTTTGCCGTGTGGGGCAAACCCACAACAAAGTCCATATTTGACCACCAATACAAGTGGCGCGAATTATGGTACATCTTGTTACTTCCTGGATAGATGGACAACTTGGAATGATGAGCTTCATCCAAAATCTTTCTTCTAAGCTCATCACTTGATGGAACAACCAATCTGTTCTTTAACCTCACTACACCTTGATCATCAATACTAAAATGTGGACCACGCCCTTCGGCAATTAACTTCTTGATATGCGGAATTTCTTTAACATCTTGCCTTTGCTCTATAATAATTTGCTCAAGTAAATCCAAGACTAGAGCAATATGGGCTAGCACCTCAGCATGGTTGAGAGACAAATGTGCTTCTTCAACTTGATACGACTTCCGGCTCAAAGCATCAGCAACCACATTAGTTTTTCCAGGATGGTAATGAACCTCCAAATTATAATCCTTGATTAGCTCCAACCATCTCCGTTGCCTTATGTTTAGCTCGAACTGAGTGAAAATATATTTGACTCTTATGATCCGTATAAATATGTATTTTATTTTTCAACAAATAATGCATCTAAGTTTTTAGAGCGTGCACCACAGCAGCTAGCTCTAAATCATGGGTGGGATAATTCACCACGTGCTTTTTCAGCTGGCTTGAAGCATAAGCTATCACATACCCATCCTTCATAAGCACACATCTCAGTCTAGTCCTAGAGCCATCACAATACATATCAAACGGCCTATCAATATCTGGTTGGGCAAGAACAGGAGCAGAGGTAAGAAATTCCTTCAGGGCTTGGAAAGCTCCTTCACAAGCCGGACTCCACACAAACTTGACATCTTTCTGGAGCAACTTGGTCATTGGTTGAGCTATTTTGGAGAAGTTAGGAATGAAGCACCGATAATAACCAGCAAGACCAAGGAACTGACGGATCTGATGCACTGACTTTGGAGACTTCCAATTTAACACATCTTGCATCTTGCTTAGGTCTATAGAGATACCTTCAGGTGTCAGAACATGTCCCAAAAACTGCACTCGATCCAACCAAAACTCACACTTGCTGAATTTGGTATACAACTTGTGTTCCCTTAATCGAGTTAGTACTATCCAAAGATGTTGTGCATGCTCTTCTTTGTTCTTGGAGTATATCAAAATATCATCAATAAACACCACTACAAAGTTATCCAACTCTGCATGAAGATTGAATTCATAAGATACATGAAGAATATAGGAGCATTGGTGAGATCAAAGGATATGACTAAGTATTCATACAACCCATACCTAGTAGAGAAAGTTGTCTTTGGTATATCTTGTAGTCAGATCTTAATTTGATGATACCCAGAACGAAGATCAATCTTTGAAAACACCTTGGCACCAGCCAATTAATCGAACAAAGTATTAATACGAGGTAAATGATACTTATTCTTAATGGTTACTGCATTGAGAGGGCGGTAATCCACACACATCCACGGAGTATCGTCCTTCTTCTTCACAAAAATAATTGGGCAACCCCATGGTGAAGAATTAGGACGGATGAATCCCTTTTCCAACAATTCCTCTAACTACTTCTTCATCTCTGCTAGTTCTTTAGGAGCCATGCGGTAGGGACACCATGAAATAGGAGCAGTGCTAGGTTCTAACTCAATAGAAAACTCCACATCTCTATCCAGTGGCAACCCAGGTAGATCTTTAGGAAAGACATCTAGGAACTCACAGACTACAATAATAGAGGCAAGATTAGGAGAAGCTTCAACATGAGCAACAACTGGTAAGGCTGGATCTGAGGGCATAAGAAGAGACATCCTATCCTTGGAAGAATGAAGTCATAATTTAACAACTCTCTACTTAAGGTCCAAGAGTACCCTATAAACTCGCAACCAGTCCATGCCCATAATTGCATCTATTGGTAATAGGAATAGCCATAAGAGATATATTGTGCCTCTGTGCAAACCCCATGCTCATGAATGAATGTGATGCACCAGAATCAAATAACACATATATTGGGTGGGAATCAATGATAAACATACCAGCCATCATAGGTTCATTCTGCAAGATCTTCTCAGCCTCAGTGAAGTTGACTTGTCCAGAGCGGCTTACGGGCACCTTCTTCTTGATAATCGTACTTTTGACTAGACGAGAGTTGGCTGAAGGCTGGGAAGACTGTGTAGGCTGGTTCTGTGGATACTCTCGAGCATAGTGGCCCTTCTTGCCACACTTGAAACAAGCACCCAGCTTGTTCCCCTACCCCTGACGAGGTGGAATCTGTTGTTCCTGAGGCTGTGGTTGTAGCTGCTGAGTAGGTGCACGGTATTGAGTGTGAGGTGTCTGGTAGGTCTGCTGAGGATGATGGAATGATTGCCCACCCGAAGACTGATAGGGCACCCACCTGACAACCTGTACCTTCTGAGCCTGGGGTGACTAGAAGACCTAGTAATCACCCGCTGGCGCTTACACTTAGCCTGAGAGTCACGCTGAAGTCCCTCCATGGCAATAGCAGCATTCATCATAGCACCAAAAGTCTGGTAGTTCCCTATGTACAGCTCCTTCTGCAGACTACAAGAGAGGTCGTGATAGAAATGGTCCATCTTCTTCTCATTAATATCGACGTGGGTCCTAGCATACTATGCTAGATGGTTGAACTTGTTCATATAATCCATCATAGACATGCTCACTTGCTTTAGGTCTAGGAACTTCGTCAACTTCCTGTTCAGCACACCAGCAGGAATGTAGTACTCTCTGAAAGTGGCGGTAAACTCCTGCCAAGTCACATGGTGATCCATTGGCTGCATGGCATTGAACATGTCCCACCATGCACTGGCAGAACCCAACAGTTGCTGCGCTGCAAAGCACACCTTCTATTCTTCAGTCATAGTGAGCAGCTGAAACTTCTGCTCTAGAATACGAAGCCAATGCTCCGCATCCAGAGGCTCAGCAGTTGGCGTGAACGTGGGTGGGTGTGTCTTTAAGAAATCCTAGTAAGAACAGGGCCCCTCAGGACCGTGGGCACCACCCCCATTCCCGTTGTTCCCACCGTGGCCTCCACGGGCGAAGCCACCAATGGCCTGGGCAAGCATCTCCAAGGCACGGGCTAACTCACACTAAACAGCCAGCATCTCCGCCATCATCTCCGCATGGGTCATCGGAGGTGGTGGTGGTGGAGGAGGAGGAGCCAGAAGTGGGGCCTCGTGGCTCTCCCTGTTGCCGTTCTCATTGCCATGACCACTTTCACCTTGGCCTTTACCAAGACCATAGCCTAGGTCTGCCCTAGCACTGGTACTCCCATGACCCGACCTTAGGTTCATCTATAAATAGATACGAACCAACCATTAGGGACAACCCTCCAGATTAGGAACAAGAGACTTAGAGAAATGATAAGGTTTTATTAAGGCATTCTTTTAAGTTATCCTATCGATTCACTAATCCATTTATACGTGTGGGGAAAGTTTAGTTTAAGCAAGATTCTCTTTTCATGATACATGCATCGGCCTACCCATTCACTCAAGCCAGAATATAGTGGCATTCGCAAAAATTTTCAGCACATCGCACACTCACTTTTCGTATGCTAAACGATTCTTACGCAGCGTAAGTTAGTGTACCTATAGAAACTTGATTAGATAAAACCAGTCCCGCTATCCTAGATAGACCATATTGCTAGGGCTTATACTTATTTACATGATTTTATCGCATCCTACTTTTTGCAAAACTTTTGTTGGTCAAATTTTAGGTTTTGAAAAGAGTTATGAAACTCGTAAGTCATTATTGGCTCTGATAACACCTATGGTAGAATCGCCCAATAACACACCTTTGAAGGTGCTTGTCTTCCACTAGACACTAAGCACCCCCGAAAGCAAGCTACATTGAATGGTTCCATCGAGCACACCCCAAGGGAGAACTCGAACAATCTATGTTTTTCCTCTAGGATCCAATAATAAGAACTAGTTTACAATACTTAGTCTATTTCATACATCAAGAGTTCTCATAAATACATTATTACAATACCAAGTTCAGAGTGTGGAATTTAAACAGCGGAATTGAAATAAACTTCTAACAATAAGATACAAGGATCCGTCTTTGCCCACCAGAAGAATCCTCCACTCAATAGCTACTCCTCAAGCTACACCTGCAACAGGGGTAAATAAACCCTGAGTACACAATGTACCCGCAAGACTTACCTGACTAGTGGGAATAACTTCCCGACTCCAAAGGATATGATAAGCTTTATGGTTGCTGGGTTTCCTTTTTGCGAAAAACCTTACTAGTAGTGAATCCTTATGGATATTCTTATTAGCAGTCATGATTAGTTCATTTATCTAGCCATTCTATGTAAGCACCTGCTCTACTTTCAAGCAAGAGTTGAACAATCAGATCCATTTTACCATCTTTCATCTTCCAGTTCTTACTACGGTGCTAGATCATAGATAAGTTGTACCGTATTACACGACGATTCGCGAATCAATATAGCCCAGCTGGGTACCCCAAAACACATGCCCTGCTTGTACCCCAGACACAAGCAAGACCAACCCATCACTCTCCTCTCAAGGGGTCTAGGTCCCCGTTCAAACTTGGACTCCAAGCCCCCACTCCTAAGTCCTAGACTTAGTGTGGTGCTTAGACCTCCACCATCCCTACCTCCAATCAGTCGGTCCGAAAAGAGCTAGAACCCATGACAAAAGAGCAATGAGCCTTTCCTGCTCTCATAAACAAGTATGTGCTCAGAATAATAAGTATGTGACCTGACAAGAATCCAATACAACGGCTGGTCCTTAATTGACATGGATAGGGAAAACAGTGTAACCAAGCTATGCCCCGTTGACCATGGGACACAACCTCTTACATCCACCAATACCCGTACCATATCCCTGCCCGATCTCTATTTCCTTTTACCATTTTATTATGAGAGTGATAATAATAATCACCTATTATGAGTAACAATAGGTTACTCACGCTACCGATAGCCTAAGCATAGCAGCTACTTAACCTATGCTAGTAGGACTCCTGGGTAGGTATATCTATGTATGTAGTTTCAATATAAATCCTGTAACGTAAATGCACATCACATATATATATCTAGTGATCATTCAAAATAAGGGTTATGCATCGAGGCTTGCCTTGGTTTGCACATACAAACCAACACCCCACCAGCATCACAGTGAGGTAACAGTGTTCAAAATCAACAAAAGACATTCTTTTTCGATTAACTCTGTTACACTTTTCATTCACCTGATGTACAATAATAATGATCTATCAGCAACAACAGTTATGATGACAAAAACCTTGATCCTGTTCTTCAGCACTACTTCAGTAGTACTTTTTAGCGAACGAACAGTGTTTTTCTCTCACAACAAATCAGCATAAGCCAAATTTAAGCGATGACCGTAGGTTTATCCCCGTACTGAGCGATGAACATCTCATGAAGCGTAGAAGTCGGACAAAGGTGTAACTAACCTTCACTGCGCCTCTGAATCTTCGCCATGAACAGGGATGACGCCTAGAAGAAGCCTAGGGAAGAACCATCTCACAGATTTCCCTCTAACATCCGAGAGGATGAGGAGCCCCACAAGGAGCCTTGCCCGCACCGTCTTCATCAGTGTTGGGGTGGAACGCATGACACGACATCGAGAGATCCTAGGTTGAGATCTATGGGCTCAAAAGATTTTCCTGGCAACAGTAAGGCACCCTCTGCCCTTTAAGATTTCCTACAGATATTCTGACCTAGAAGTCTCCCACACGCCGACCATCAATGAGCCTAGCCGCCATGTCATCGGTGCCCCAAGCCACCGAAGATGGTATTGTTCTTCTCCATCTCTTCGCGGAACTTCCTCAAACACCTAAGACGAATGGGCACCAGCAGGCTACTGTAGAACCCGATCTTGAAAGCCTTCTCCTAGCAACGGCTGAGCCACCGAAGTACGCCATGAACCATGGTGAATGAAAGGAGTTGTCGCTCTCTCACTCAGTGTGATGCTAAGGGATGTGGCGGGAGGGGAGGGGACAAGAGGGGGGCGAAAGACTCAGTGCACCAAGGCCCAGCTTAAATAGGCCAGCCTTGAAGATGCATCCAGATTTAGTGCAGTTAAGATGCGTGATCTAGGGAGCACGCATCAGGGAAGACGAGGTATACGATGATTCCCGGCTTACTAAGTGGTGGGGATGATGTTGGAAGTTGGGACGACATTCAACACTCACGCACGCTTCCCTGAGTTTTGGGCTTCCTATGCATCTTCCTAGATTTCGGTGTGAACACATGCCCCCAAATTGTGGAATAAATTTTGGTGTGAACACATGCCCCTCAATTTTCGATGAACCCACTGCCCCCTAGGGTTATCAATTTGGAGGCAAGGCGGAGTAGAAGGAATATTGTTTGTGTTTCATTTGTTATGCTGTGTCACATATCTTTTCTTCTTCGTTTTATCCTTCTAGTCTACTTCTAAACAATGGCTCACGACAAGCATCCAAGGGAGGGAACTCTAGATGTCGTGGATCCACCTCCACGCCTTCATGTCCCTCTTCATCACCAAGGGTGAGAGAGAATGATTTCTTATCTCTATGGCTGCCTTACATTAATCCTTTGAATATGCAAAGCTACATCTCATGCTGTGATACATTGGCCAACTCTGGTGGAGGTTGGACAACAATCGATTGTGCATGCTATCAAAGAACATCTTGCTAGATCCATGGTATCTTCATCTTCAACTTCATCCTCCGAGTCAGGTCAGGATATCCAGAATCTTATACGTGAAAGGAGGGAGGCCGGAAAGTTATATTCTGAAGCCACGCTTGAGGTAGGTCAGCTCGAGCAATGTCTCGATGCCGTTAAAACAACCCTCTCTGCATTTAAAGAAGAGACCAATGTTGCTCAAATGAGGGCTGATGAAGCTCATACTAGGGCAGCAGGTAAAATTTCTTTAAAGAGTCTTTGCTTTTATATTCGCGACTTTATCCGGTAACCCTTCATTTTCATTAGATCTTAAGGAACAGTTGGTTGCTTCTCATCGTAGATTGAGGAGGCTCATCGCCGAGAGATTGACCTAGAGAATCGCCACGAGACCCTCCAACGTGCACCACTTGGCATAGTCGTAGCAGTCAATGTTAGGGGTGTTTCTCTTGAAGATCGCCTGTAGGACATTCCGGTTTGTGCTAGAGAAGTGGCAACTCATGGCGTCTGCTATGGTGCCAGTGCTGCTCTTGCTGCAGTACAACTGCGTTCAGGGCACGAGCTCCATCACCTTGAACCTGGTTTTCTGGACACTGATCTGCTAGAAGATCAAGAGTATCGGATTGGAGACTTCACTGATGCTACTGAGGCTATCGCAGTGACCATCCATGCACAAGATATTGTAAATAATGTTTTTTAGCACCATAGGTTATATCTAGGGTCTTATAAGTTATAAGTAAACAATCTACTGTTTGAATGTCACTTTTGATCCTGTCTTTTATTATTATTTTTTGTTCTAAAGGCAATACTCTAGGTGTCAGCTATTTTGAACCAATAAGACTCAGCTATCAAGCATCAACCCAAATTAAATACTTTAGTAGTACTTCTTTACATATTTTCCATTGAGGTCTATGCGATAACAGATCCATACCATATGGCGGTTTGCACATACAAAGCAACAGATCCTCCGAGGTATAAAGATTATGGAATCTGAAGAATGACGCAACACATCACAAAACTTCACCCTTAGTGAGGTTCTCTACCTTCCATCTTGCAACCCTCATAGTAAAGGGATGTGATCTGCTTCTTGACCATGAGAGCAACAAGACAGGATATAAAGCACCCAATCTTGAAGAACGAACACCTCGTAAACTTAAAGCACCCCAATCGAGTATAGAGCCCCTGAACAGGAGAGAACCAAATGATTATAGATCTTCTGTTGACACAAGATCTGCAATCATCAAGGTCAAGCTCCTGTTCAGCGGCAACACCTTGCCAAGGATGGAGAAGGAGCACCTTGCAAAACTTGCACCTACATCTTAGTGGGGTTCTTTATATTCCATAATCTTGCTACCTCTTAGCGTCGAGGGATGCAGATTAGCATCTCGATGCTAAAGGGAAGCAATATTATGGAATCTAAAGCACCCAATCTTGAAGGCCTTCTCCAAACACCCAGTGAGGTGCTTTATCTCCATCTTACACCTCTCACGGCCAGGAGGAGGGCGTGAGAGGTGCAAGGATGAAGACAAAGCACTTCTTGGCAATGAGGAAAGATACATTAGCGCTCATGAGTGTGCGCATTCAAGAGTGTGTGGATTGAGCCTAAGAGGTGCATCCAGACCCTGGTTAAATAGGCCAACTTGAAGATGGAGAAGTGTAAGTAGTTGGGAAATAACTAACGCTCACTTTACCGCTAGAAGACCAAACAGTCGTGGAGGGCCGACGACCATAACACGTATCCCAGTTGGCTCGGCTTTTCATACGGCTGATAAAATATCGCTGCTGTATCTATTGTTAACCCATCAGTGGTAGAAGTTTTAACTATTAGTTTTCTTCCTCAGGAGGCCTCGCTATCGGTCCAATCGGCCATGGAAGCATAACACAGTCGCTTCTATTGCTACGGCAGTAAAAGTGGCGATAGTGATAAGTCAATCTGTAGTAGTGGGTGTTTAAACCACTCCTCACTAGAATAGTGACCAATGTGCCAAATCTTGATGGTAAGCATCTCAAGAACTTGTGAGAGAAGTCCTTATCCTTCACCTCTTCTCCAAGTGTTTTGAGATCATTGAGAAGCACTTGAAGCCTATGGAACATCTTTGGCACACTCTAATCTTTCTTCATCTTGAAGCTAACAAACTTCTCCTTGAGAATGTATGCCTTGGCACCCTTTATCGCTTGTGTGCTTTCAAATGACTCATGCAACTTCCTCCATGCTTCATGAGCCATCTCAATGTTCTTGATTTGCTCAAATGTCCTCTCATCCAATGCATCATGTATGACAGTAAGAGCAATATCATTATTTTGGAGCAACACTTCTTCGGCCGCGGTGGGTGCTTCCTTATTGACAACCTTAATCTTGGTCTTCACCACCTTTCAAATATTTCTATTGATTGACTTGATATAGGTGGTCATCTTAGCCTTCTAATAAGGATAATTTGAGCCATCAAATTGGGGTGACTTCTTGGTGTTGTTGATTTGAGCCATTTTGACACCAAAGGTTGTTAAGCCTCAAATCAAGGTGACCACGGCTTCAAAATGGCTAGAGGGGGTGAATAGCCTATTAAAAATTCTACAGCAACACTAAGACAAGTGATTAGTAAATAAGATGGCGAAGTGAATTTTACGCTAGCACTACACTAGTGTTGCAAGCCACCTACCCAATTCTAATTTCTATGATCTCTAGTATATCACACAAGAACTATGTCACTAATTTACACCTAGGTGAACAAGCTAGCTAGAGAACTACAACTAAAGAGCTACACTAGCTACAAGCACTACACAAGATAAATACACAAAGTAATGCAAGAGAGTGGTAGAAGTGATATACCGCCGTGGCAAGTGATCAATCAATGAATACCAAAGAATACCAAGGAGACAACGATGACATAATCATTTTTTCCTCTAAGGTTCACTTGTTTGCCGGCAAGCTAGTCCCTATTGTGGTGATTCACTCACTTGGAGGTTCACGCGCTAATAGGCATCACACGCCTAGCCCACAACTGGGTGCCGCACAACCAACATAAGATGAGGATCCACAAGCCATGCACAATCTACTAGAGTTGCCTTTGGTGCTCCGCTGGGAAAGGCACAAGAAGCCCTCACAATCACAATGATCGGAGTCAAAGACAATCACCTTCCTTCGCTCGACGATCCACCAATCATTGGTCATCTAGGTGTCGGGAAACTCCAAGGGTAACAAGATCTTCACCAGCCCAAATCGGCCAACTAGTGCCACAAGATACTAGAACACTAAGCAATGCACTAGAGGCTCTTCAATCTCACTCAAGATGATCAAATCAAGTGTGCAAGTGAGTGGAGTGGTGTGCTCAGCTCCCAAAGAGTGTATGTAGGTGTGGGAAGTGCCAAGAGAGTAGCCAAGGCCGGCCACCACCTCTATTTATAAAGTCCACAAGCAAATAGAGCTATTACCCCTTGGAGCCCGCTTCTGCGAGGTCACCGGACACGACGGTGGTGGCACCGCCCTAGAAGTGGCGGTGCCCCCCAATGGTTGGCCCAATGGCTAGTTTGACTGGCCAGGCGGGCATTGGACAGGCAGTGGTGGCACCGTCCCTAGGATGGTGGTGACCACTGGCCAGCTGCCCGAAAACACCAGCCTCTAGAAAAACTGTCGGTGCACCACCCTCAGGGTGGCGGTGGCCACGGCGGTGACCAGGTTAGTTTTCTCCGCTCTCTGGATAAAAATGGCGGTGGCACCGCCCCTCTAGTGGCAGTGACCAGGCGCTACAACGCCCTTATGGCCGCGGTGTATACTGGATGCACCGGTGCCCACGCTCACTCAGCTGTTGCTCGACCGAGGTCAGGTGGGCACCGCCCTAGGGGTGGCGGTGCCCCACCAGAACACCTCCCTCTCGACCTCCTCAGCCGATCATCGCCACAGGGGTGCCGGTGCACCGGACAGGGCATGGTGGTGCCCTCGGGGCAGCACCCCAAGCCCGGCTACGCCTCCTTTTCTTTATCTTTTTGACCACCTTTGCAAATGCGCTAATAGTCTGAGTGTTTCACCATCACGTGCAAGTGTGTTAGCATTTTCATAAATCAATTTTCAAAGGTTAATCACTTTCTCACTGAATGTGCACTAGGTCTAAAATGCATATGCAAGTTTTCCAACTCCTAGTGGCACTAGATGATCGAGTTATCCGATAAGAGCTCCCCTCTTAATAGTATGACCATCTATCCTAAATGTGATCACACTCTCTATAGTGTCTTGATCACCAAAAATAAAACGACCCTATAGATATCACTTTTGCCTTGAGCCCGTTTTGTTTTTCTCTTTCTTCTTTTTCAAGATCATCATCACATGTCCACACCACCACTATGGACTTCACTTCATGTGGCCATCTCCATCCATGAGTGCCACCTAGCTCCTTCACTTGGGTTGGACCAACCTATCTCAAATCTGCACTTAGAGCTTAGGGTTAGTCCAAATAGGTTTCATCAATTAGCCAAAACCAAATTAGGGCTTTCATCCTCTCAAGCCTTCAGGCGGTCTAGCTACTGTAATCCCCTGTCTTGTCGGCTACCTCACCTCTATCTTGACAATTCCCCTTCTCCTCTGTCACCCCTGGCAAGGTAATTCCCCTCTGACCCTCTCAATTCTGTTTGGATCTTCCAAAAAAATTGTTAAGACTATGTATAATATCTAAATATTAACAACAATACATATGATATTATTAATAGTTTTTAAATTTTTTATCCCCTACTTTTTAGCGCACTCTAACCGATCTCCTAAATTTTTCCACTTTTCTAATGTATTGTCATGGACCCTGTTCATCGGCCCCACTTGTTAGCTTTACAGGAAGAGAGAAAGGAGGAATAGGGAAAAGGATGAAAAGGCTCCTACATCTGAGAGTTCAGGAGAGAGAAATGAGAGTCCCTCATCCATCGGGGGGCTGAATAGGGGTCGGTTGGAGATGTTTTTCATGTGTTTGGGCTCTCTAAATGAAATGAGGCCTAAGTAGGGGCTTAGATGGAGTTGCCCTTATCTCTATCTACACCTAAAAAGACTCTAAAGTAATCATCTACCCGGTGATACTAAATTTCGCTCCCTGCTCATGTATCCACGTCCTATACGAATCATCCTCCACTTAGAGCTCTGGCGTCCACATCCTACACGGTTTTAATACGAAAACCGGAGTCCACGTCTAATACAAAATCCTCGAAGCTCACACGTTTGCGTCCGAGTAATGAGGTTCAGTAAAAAATTATGATCCCAGTGCAACGCACGAGCATATATCTAGTGACTATATTATTTATAGTGGCTTATTATGGATGTGAACGAAACACATCAATGGACACGACTATTTTATACCTGCTCATAGTCACATGGTATTTTAATACTTATCTATTTCTTAGATATTTTTAGCATACAAGAATATCTAGACCTAGAGTATCGTAGTTTGCTATGAAACACGACAAACATGTCTCATGTATGCTCATTATTTATCTAGAAAATTCCACAAATATGCATCGCTATCTTTAGCACTAGCATTTAATGTATACTTATCTCCATTAGTCATGTATGATACTGTCTTTAAATCTTTTATGCTTTGCCATCCAGGCCTCCTACCCTAGTGACAAGTTCTGCTGTTACTTCATCTTGTACATTTTTTGATGTGAACCCCCTTTGGATACACATGATGCTCCTCAAATTTGTAAAAAACATGAGATAGCACACTTAACACGTGGATCCATCTATCAGCCTATAATCTTCCTACTCCCAATCCATCCGCAGAGGGCGGCGGCTGCCTCCTCTCCCCTCACGTCCGAGCTTGCCCCAATGTTCCACAAAGCGCTCGCCTATACGTGCTTATGCGCTAGGCGGAGGGACACCGCCTTACCTAAGGGGGTAGACGGAGAATAGGCGGCATGCCCCAGATCCAAGGCCGTACTGCTTGAGAGAGGGACGACAGGTGACGGCAGAGGCGGCAAGCGCGCCTGGAGGAGGCTAGCGGCAGGCGTGACCAAGAGGAAGGCGTGTTATGGGCGCAACAGGAGGCAGTGTGCGGATGGTGGGAGGAGTGCGGGCAGAGACGATGGGTGCGAGGTTGCATAGGCGATGGCCGTAGCCTGAAGGAGATAGAGGCAACGCCAGTAGGTGAGAACTGTGGACGAGAGGAGGCAAGTATGGGTGCAAGCAGAGTAGTGCGGGAGGTGGATGGATAAGGTTAGATGGAGTGTTGACTTAGATGAGGAAGAATAACGTGCGGTAAGTAAGGTAGACGGGGCCTTTTTTACATTATATATAACTTTAAGTTCATAGTCTCTTGTTTTTATTTATTTATTTTATAAGATAATAATATATGTAGATGTATATGATATTAGAGAATATGTAGACACGCCTAAGGTCTAGGTGGTAGGTCACTCGTAGATATCGCTTAGGGTCCCGTTTAGAAGAGCTTCGCTCCTTAATTGTTCGATGGAGTGATTTCATTGGATTTCTAGGAGTGAGCAGAGTGGGAAGCTGATGAGAATTGATTCTCTACTAATCTCTACCAGAATATAACAGAGAGCAGGTTGAAGCAGGTTTTTTTAGCTCTAGAGTCTATAGCGTAAAGGAAGAAGTGATTCTCTGTTGACGCCCACCTCAATTAATTAGCATTTTGAACGTTTGGGTGGTTAGCAGAGCTCTCACAAACTGCCCTTAGCATTTTTTCTAACCTTGCTCGACCCTTGGCCCGCCGCCTGGATGCGTCTCGCCCGCAGCCGATCTTCTCCATCCGCTCTCCGCACCGCAACCCGAAGAGGAGACTGCGCTCGGTCGAGCACCACCTGGGGCCCAGCGTCCTCGCGACCATCTCCGGCACGGCGTCCGCCCTCTGCAGCCCCGGTGTCCCTGCGACCGTCGCTGCTGTCCTACTTCGCCACTCGCCACTTTGGCCGGCGACGAGCACAACCAGGACACTAGGTATTCCCTCCCCTTGGTCCTCCCTTCCTGCCATGCGAAGCCGTGCGCCCAAACCTTAACGTAGTTCATAGATAAAACTGTGCGCCCAAACCCTAATATACTATTCGTAATCGGATCTGAATCTAATTACATGTGTATATGCATGTATTATGCCTACTAACTTCGATTGCTTTGCAAAAATTATTGGGTGTACATGTGTACACGCATGTCCTTTACTGGGTCCGCCCCTGTAGATAACTCGTGAGTTTCAGAATACACTACAGTGAGTCACTCCATATGTGACTCGTGAGTCCCAGACTACTAGATCAAGGAGAGATTCAATTGTCCTATGTTGTGCTGCTTTAGTGATTATTATAGTTTAGTTGTGCATCAACCAACACCTAGAGTAATGAATTTGTCTTGATTCTTGATGTCGGTCATGGCATATTTGCGATCTCATATTGGTTTTGGTTTTGGATTCTGAACTTATTTATTCGGTAAAAAAAACAAATTATATGAACTGACAGTTGCTGTTTGCAACTCTAAAATTCAAAGTGCAGGAGAACATGGCTACTTCAGATGTACAAATGCAACATTGTGCTGAAGATTCCGAGACTACAATCGAGGTCAAAATCAAGACCTTGGATTCTCAGACATACAATTTGCGTGTGAATAAATGTGTAAGTTGATAATGCACATGTATCTCATAAGGTGGCTGTTTGTATATTTACTCTACATAGTTACATGCGTGTTATTTGAGCTATTATTTGTGGTTGCGTACTTTGCGTGAGAAGCTCAGGGATTTTCCATGCAAGATTTGTTCAGAAATATAGTGTTTATGAATGACTCCCTCCATCCCAAAATAATCGTTCGTCTAGGTTTCGAGGGGGAAACATAGTAGATAGTACAGGTGGCAAATGATGCTGCTGCCCCTGTGAATTCGGTGAAAAAGGCTCACATGCTCCACTTCACACTACAAGGGATAAGCCTCCATCGGTTTTCTTTACCTTTTCTAAGTTGATTTTTTTATTTCTTTGGCTCATTCCACAAGGTTCTGGCTACTTCTAGCTAGTGCCGTACCTAGGAACTCAGCCTCTTTGTTCATTCATTATGGGACAAAATTCAAATCACAAACGTGCAAATAATATGGGACGGAGGGAGTATACATAAATGGCTAGTTTGCTCAATTTTCCCAAGTCACTTCTATAATATCCATCATATCCAATGTTTAATCATTTTTGTGATGTAACATGTTGATCTGAGGCATTTGGGGCAGCACTTAATTCCAATCTGTAAATTTCAGAAATATTTAAATGTGCATGTAAGATTCTTGATTAAATATTCTTTACTCATTGGGATATGGTTGGTTGTTCCTAAAATTGTGTTAAATTAGCACAAAAACATATTGATTAACTTCTAATCAACACATCTTATAAATCAGAAACTGTTTGAAAATTCAATTGTTACCTTGTAGCTAATTGTTTTCCGGGTAAGTAGCTAGCTTGTGGTTGTTGGAACTTGGAAGCAAACAGCTCTGATAGTTTTGTCTGGGGACCTGGATATGTTTGTGCACATGGCCTCATGTGAGACTGCACGCTAGGATAACTATGCAGTAGAGCTAACCCTTAACCTCGGCTAAGATCACAACAAGAAATGAAATGAAAAACAAAATTAGTTTTTTGGTGATTATGGGGTATAACATGCTAACCTATGCGCTGTTCCTCCATGCATTTACTATTTTGCTGGTGAGTAATAACATATATTTGTATCTGCAGCTTTGAAACTAGAGGGTGCATGAAATATTTTTCATGTCATTTTTTGTTTGTCAAGGCAAACCACATGTTACTCCATTGTCCCATTTACAGGTGCCAGTTCCTCTGTTGAAAGAGAAAATTGCTACTGTAACTGGAATATTGTCTGAACAGCAACGCTTGATTTGTCGTGGGAGAGTCTTGAAGGATGATGAACTCTTGTCTGCTTATCATATCCTTATCTACTTAGTGTTTCATTCTTCTATTCTATTTTTTCTGTTTGTCTTGTGAGATTTGTTTACTCCACCTACAGACTGCCCTATGTATTTTATCGGTAGATGACATCAATCACAGTAAATACTTCCTCTGTCCCAAATTATAAGGCGTTTTGACATTTCTAGATTCATAGATTTTACTATGTATCTAGACATAATATATATCTAGGTGCATAGCAAAAGTTATGAATCTAGACAAGCCAAAATGTCTTATAATTTGCAACGGAGGGAGTACTAAATAATGTCATATCTCTGAAAATTGCCTAATTATCCAGTGTTGGGGTTTAATCTGTTACTACTTTGCAAGACAACCTACTTTATTTTTTTCCATGGCCAAGTTTTTTTTCATTCGGTCTTTTTAGTTTCAAATATTACCTCCAATCGAAAATGTAGAGATTTAGAATTTTTGCTGGTTAAACATTTTTAGTTCTAACATCAATTAAGAAGTATGTAGATTGACAGCATAAGATTGATAATCCTGTTTGATATATCATATTTTTAAAGCCTTATGTCCTATCGGTCAGAGGGAACCTATGGTTCATGCTGATGAGATTGTTGGGAATGTATGGTGTTATTGGTGATGTTGTTAACGTTTTAAGTGAATGCAATTTTTTTTTAAGAAATTCATTTCCCTAATATTGTGAGATGAAATTTACCAAATTGATGGAGTCATGGTGTTATGGGTGTAAATGGATTGGATACAAATGAACAGTGCCTCAACAACATTCGTATTTGAATTTTGTAAAGATATAAATCAGAATATGAATATTCTGAAATATGACTTCAGCAAATATCAATATTATGAATAAAAAAAATCTCATAATTCAGCTGAAAGCAGAATCTCGGTAACTTGTGTAATGGAAAGATACAGATGACAGCCTATTCTGTCAATAGCATGCTTAATCTCATTTATTTTGTTTCAGTTGAACAGTGACTTCCATTATTTTTAGATGAGGAAATTACTCATGCCATGTTCGAGTATATTGCTTTTCCTTTACAACATTTTTAGATGTCGAAGATGGTCATACATTACATCTTGTTGTTAGACATCCAAGCCAGTCAGCTACATCTGGAAATGCAGCAACTGAAGGTTTGTAAACTTAAGAATTGTAAATTTATGGAGTTTTGTTAACTAGTTAAAAGTTATCTAGATCTAGAATCAAGAAAGCATCTTTTTTTATGTTGAGGTAATTGAATATTGCTTTCAAAGAAATACTATTGTTCCTGCTGCCTAGCAAACCTGTTGAATTAAGTTACAATGTTTTGATAGCATCATCAGGCTTTTCCTGTCTCCCTATCACTCTATGTTGTTTTGTTCACATGCTATAAAAGTGTTTTGGTGGCTTACATCCTTTGAGAAATGTTTTGGTCTTCATGGCATGACCATCAAGTTCTAGTGTTCTGGTGTCCCACAAGAACCATTGGAGAATCCCCTTGCGTTGGAACAATTTAGCATGTGGAGGCAGCTTCTATGGCAACACATTTTAGTTTTTGTATTGAACTAATAGTCTGATACTCCCAGCGCTCCCAGATATGCAAAGTATTATTAGTGTGTCTGTTTTCTTCTAGGAACACACAATTTAACAAATGTGTCATACAAATAGGTACTGCCTTATGGTTTAGTGTTAATAGGTTTGCTGTTCAAGTCATACTTATTTGAGCTCTGCTTATTTTATTTAGGGTAAAGTACACTTTACAACCCTCAACTTGCACTGAAGTTCGATTTTCAACCTTCAACTATGATACCGGTCAAGAAACACCCTCCAACTATCAAAACCGGACGAATTTGGTCCTCGGCCGGTTTCAAAAGCGGTTTTCTATTTTTGGGAGGCGTCGAAATTTTAAATTATTTTTTTGAGCATCTTAACGTCCTCAAATGAAAAAACTCAAAACTACAAAGTTGTAGATCTCATTGAGGTCTACAATTTACATATAAAAATTATCTTCATCCGACATCGTATCGAAGGGTTTTCTATTTTTTGAAATTTGAGTCTCATCACGTGACAAAATATGGTGCTGAAATTTTATATTATTTTTTCGAGCATCTTGCTGTCCTCAAATGAAAAAAAATTAAAACTATTAAGTCAATATAGTAGTATTAACATTGAAAGTTATCTGCGATGTATGCTATTTTCACCTTTTGTGATTTAGATCTTTCCATTATGTTTTAGTTTGTGCTATTGACTTAATATATCTGTATGTATAGTCAAGCACCCTCACTATATGGCAACCAATGCACTCTCTGCCACAACTTCACTTTGGAGCTAAGCTAAACTATTCGTTATTCAAAGGGCTTATCTCTGATGCTCCAATCTTTGTTGGACTCCTTCCAAATAACCCTATGGCCTGTAACTTGTCTGGACTGAGCATTTGTAACATAATACCATATTAACCGTTACAATTTCACGGTGCATCTTCCAATTTCCAAATATTCCATGTTCACTTCTGGATACTAACTTATATGCACTGTAAATTGGTACAATTTTACAGGTAACACATCAAATTCTGACCGTCGTCGTGGACCCACAGTGGCAAGAAGTGTAGTACTTGAGGCTGTTAATGTGGATCCTGGGAGCAGTGAACTCCCAGCTTTTGTTGCGCAGGTGAGAGTAATTTCCTACATGCATTGAGGCGTTCTGTCCCACCATTCTTTTGCTGAAGAACCTATAAGTTTGACATATAGCTTGATTATATTCAAATTTGTCTTATTCTTTTGATAGATTCTCCAAAGCGTGCTTGGAACAATCAATGCACAATCTTCGGTAATCCAGTGACCTTAAAGTAATTTTAGATTATTTATTTAGATAGAAACTTGTTTGAAAATATTTTCTCTGACGTCAGGGTACATCAGCATCTTCTGACACCAGACCTTCAGATCCTGCACAATCTTCCATCCCAAATACTGTAAGAGTTGAACTCGACCAGCAACAAGCTCCTCTGCTTTTCCCGTCTGAACCAGCACATGAGTCATCACAACCAAATGTAAATATTCATCTGATTGTTGTCACATGCTCATCCTGATTCCCAAAAAGGATGTGTTTAATTTATGTATTCCTTTGTTGTAGGTCATCCCTGATGCTTTGACAACTATGTCTCAGTACATTGACTTTATGAGGGACTCATTTAGGAGGGAGGGCTTTAATCTTAATGGTCTGATTTTATTCTTCTGTGAGCTACATCCATCATGTAATCCACTTAAGGTTTACCTCCATTTATCTTTTTCTACAGGACAAACAGAGGGTAATGTGGAAAACAGAACTGCAGGAAGTACTACTAGTGTTGGTGGTACTCAAAATCAGGAAAGCCAGCCTGAATCAGCTGCGCTTGGGCTTCATAATTCATCTTTGCTAGCTAAAAATATGCACTCCACTAGGCAAATTGTTGTTGAACAGACTGGTGCATTGCTGTCTGTAAGTCGCATCTTTCAAAATCTTATTACTGGTACCAGTTAGCTAATCTTAATTTATGTTCTTACTGCTTTGTTTAATGTCTTCTGTTCATTGCTATTGACTTGATGATGTTGTGCATTACTTGATGTTTGCTGATAGTAAACCTCATTTATTTCTGATAATAAACATGTAAATTTTTATTTTTTTTTTTGTTATTTGAATGATGGCAAATGTTCTCTTTTTATCTGTATTATTATTACTATGGTACTGCAAGATTTGTGTTTTGTAGATCCATGGACCCTCAGTTGGCACTTTTTAAAATCCAGTCACCAATAGTAGGATCAAATCGAATGCTCTACAGTGGCATCCATTCTACCAAAAATCCACTGGTTTATACACAATTTCGTGTACCATGATGTATTTTATATTGAAATAACATACATCATTCTTGTCAATTAAAAACGGAACATGTACAATGATGTCCCTGGTTATTTTTTAAAAAATGTTTTTCATCGCCTATTTGGTCAACATTTCATACCAAGGAAACAGTGCATTTTTTATCATGACTGAACTATGTGAATGCTTTAATTTTGGTAGTAAAGGGTAATCTGTTAGTGTTCAGTCAGGGAATTGGAGCATCTATGCGCTCCTTTGACATGTTTACAGTAACACTTCAATACGAATAAAAAATAAATAAGTGATTCCCATGCACGACTCATGTATTTTCTTTTGAAGTTTGTTTGCATCTATTTAATTCCCTGCTTATAAGTTCTTGTTATTTTCAATTGAACATCTCTTAAGTGTATCTTGAAGTTAATACCGTTGTAAAACAATACAGCAACTCTCAGCTCAGCTGGGAGATCTAGAGAATGTAACTGATCCTGCAACACGAAGGGACATTCAAAGTAGTGCAGTTCGCATGGGTTCTCTACTTCAGAACCTTGGTTCTTTGCTTCTGGAACTTGGCCGCACCACAATGCTACTGCGTATAAATCCGTCAGCTGTAGGTTTTTCCTGACAACTGTTTTGACCTCATTTCCGCTTAGATATTATTATGCACTATTGTATTGATTTGTTGTACCTTCTTTTCAGTCAGACGCGGTTGTAAACTCTGGACCAGCTCTTTATATATCTCCATCAGGGCCAAATCCTCTTATGGTTCAAGTGAGATTTTGGAATTTTAAATTTTAGCATTCACTGATAACAAGCTTGCTGATTTATTTTGTTCAGCCTGTTCCATTTCCAGGAAGGTCTGTCCAAATGGGTACATTATTTTCCAGTCTTGGTTCGCAAGGATCTGTTCTACATCCGAGAGATGTTGATATCCATGTCCGCACAAGTGAGTAATACTGTTATTGTCTATTCCTTAAATTTTTCCTCTTGGGATTCTATCATCTTCAAGCAAGCATCACATTTGTTTGACTGAATTTATGGAAAAGTTGCTCACATCATGTCTAAGTATGCCGAACTATTGCATATGGCTGAACTAGTCTATAATTCTAAACAAATAAAAAATGTTTCATCTATAACATTTCAACCGAACTTTTCATCTATGCCACCAGGCTGTGTCAATGGCATGTAGGACCAAAGCCTGGTGCTATGGATGAGAAGTGCTCTGCAAGTGGTGTTATTGGTGCAAATCCCACAACTACAATGAGAGTGGGCCTGCCAATAGGAAGTTTGAATGTTATAATATCTAGCAGGTGGTTGAACTCTGTGGGGATGCCAGGTTTTGATATTGGATTTTGGATGATCTCAACCTGGGATCTCTAGCATACTTTATAAACCAGAACAATATGGTGTGTTTGTCCTAGACCTGATCAAACACTGGGACGGGTTAGGCCGAAAAAAATGTCGGGTCTGTCAGGCTATTTCTCGGGGGTTTTTTGGGGCTTTCCTACTTTGGGTCAGGATTTTTCGGGTTGGGTCGGGTCATGGGTTGAATCCATGGCCAGAACCTGACCTGATGCAGTGACGGGTTGGTTGGCCCATGATCAGGTCTACTTTCTCCCTAAAAAATTATAAGTTGGGTTTGTCAATTGAAAAATTAGTAGATTTTACAATTAATAGCTAACATATTTGGACCTTTTATGGGGATAGTTGTACTAAATGTGATGTATCTTTGTAGCTACTTTTCTTGAGTTCTCATTTATCCTGTTGTTACTTTGATTATGACAGTTGTTAAATGCATCTTTTTTTGTTGTTAGGTGGGTCCGTGCCTGGAGCCAACCCAAGTGAGTCGGCTGGTGCACAAGCACATCAAAATGTGAATAGGCCAGGAGATGCCTCGCATGCAAATATTGGTGAAGCATTTTCAGGGGTTGCAAGTGGCACTCCTTTTTCAGTTGAGTCTGGAGTTAGACTATTGCCACTTAGAACAGTGGTTGCCATGCCTGCTGGCATCAGTCGTGCTCCATCAGGGTCGTCTAGTGGAGGTGTTGGTATTATCTATCCATTTCTCACTCGAGTTCGACAAAGGGCAAACACTAATGGTAATGATGAACGAAATGGTCAATCTCCAAATGAACCTGCTCGTAGTAGCACCCATCCTAATCAGCAATCAATTCCTCAGTCATCTCAAACTCATGAAGCAGGTCAATTTTCCTCATTACCATCTTTTTCTACCTTGTTTCAATGTGTCGCATATTCAGTAAACCAAAGAGTTTCTATTAGGGGCTCAATAGGGTTTTACTGCTCCTGGTTGGGCTGATAAGCTGATCTGGCAGTGACTTATTTAGTTATCGGACTGATCAGAATAAGATATGTTCAAGATTTTCTTTTGAAAGAAACTTCTGTTTAACTGATACTTGATTCGAATTGCTGGCACCCATTATATAGGCAATCTGATCCTGCCATAGTATGGGATCATGCGACTTAAATGAGCTTCCTCCTAAGTCATCTAAGGAGTCTGCTACAGAACTACAAATGTGAGGTGCAGCTGAGCAGTAAAGAAATCAGATACAATTAGCCCCCATTTTGAATTCTGGAAAGCTACCCATCTGATTTAATATTATCCAAGTACACAAGCTATGTACTGAGGCAGTGCCATAGTCTTTATGATATTCCGTTTTTTAATTTAATTCGAATAAGTTGTATATTGAATGTGGTCATTAGTACTTAAAAACTCCACATATATGATTAAAGTCCACATATCTGGTTGTAGTTTTTTCCAGCTCTTAATCTGATAAATTAATGGCTGGTTTATTGGAAACTAACATCCAAGTACTCAGATTGTAGTTGTACACATGCTTCTTCATAATTTGTGCTGCCTTTTTTTGGCCTTTGTTTTCTAGATGATTTTCTCAATGAAAGCTGTGGCATTATTGAACTATTCTTCATTCTGTTGTTTACAGGTAATCTGGGATCTCCAGTTGATGTCAATGTTGGAGATGGCTCTGAGACCTCACCTGGGCAGCAGAATGGTCTGGTCACACTCTCTCAGATAATGGACTTTCTTGGATCAATGATCCCTGGCGAAAATGTTCGAGGAAATACCTCAAGCCAGCAATCACCAATGGCTTCCACCGAGCAGGGAGAGGGTAGAAATCTTGCAACACCAGAAGTGTCAGGAGCCAGTGCGGAGGCCCTACACTTTGCTAGCATGGTCAGACAAATTATGCCATTTATCTCCCAAGTTGAAACACAGAATCAAAGTGCCCCACCAGACAGCAGCAGCACACCTGCACAGGCAATTGCCGCTTCTGCTCATGATTATTATGTTTATTTAGTATTTTTTTTAATCATTTAGTTGACCTGTAACATTGATACTGGATTCAGGCTGCATCTGGGAGCGCAGACAGAGCTAGGGATGTCCCAGATGATTCTATGAGTTCTCGTCAACATAACCGCGACCAAATTGATGAGCCTAATTCTAAAAGGCAAAGGTGTGACACTGACTTGTCATTTTAAATCCACTGCAGATGTTTTTCTTGGATATACTTGTTTGATCTTTGAACGTAATGATTTATATGGGTTGAAATGGTGAGCCTTTATGGTTTTTAGTAGTCTAAAAGAAAATACTAATGCAGTTTTCAAATTGTGTACTTATCAATATTGATCGAAAGTTGACCTTAAGACCAAATAATTGGATAAACGTTTCACTGCATCGTTGTCCCCCATGGAGCCATGGTTTGGCTGCATTCAGATCTTTAGAATCTCGTTTGCAAGTTCTTTAGAACGCCACAAGATATGCCTACTTATATTTGTGGACAAAGAATTTACCTGTTTTTTTTCCCTTGCAGAACTAATGACTGATTCAAATCCACGTGTGAGCTGGGAATCTTGCCAGTTCTTGCTTACCCCCAGCGGATTATCAAATCAGGACTTGAGGCAAATGTATAGTTGGCACTGAGGTCACTAGACGAGGCGCCCAATGCCTTTTTTTTTTGGCACATCTTATAAACTGTTATTTTCGAGTTCAACCATTCACGCTGCTGGCATCCAATCCCCAATCTGTACTAGTTTAATTTATTTGGGATGTAATCATTTATGCAACGAATCAGCTCTAGTCATTGCCGTAGCATGTGGAGGACTCCTGCCATCAATAATATTATTATTATTATGAAAATGTATAGCTTAAGTTTGTATGCTTTTTTGAACATTGTGTGATTAGCTATTGCTTACACACACAACTGTTATTGTTAGGATAACACCTGGCATGTTTGGTTACTATTACAGAGCGTGCATGGGTAAAGAACTGCAAATATATGTTTGGTTCGCTGATTGTAAATATATATGTTACATATGTGGTGTGATATATATATAGAAGATATATGTTTATGGAATAGAAGATATAGTAGTTGTAGATTTTACAAAGTACCCCAATTTCAATGAAAAATGACGTATAGTGATAAGAACATACAAAGAAGGTATTCAATCTAGAACTGTTATCTTTTACAGATAGCGGAAGCTACAGCTGACGTATTCAAGAATCATGAATTACAAAACCTCAGACACGTGCAGAATGCTACAATAACCTACAGATTTAAGCTCGTGGTCCCTAATCTGATGAAAAACACTGCAATGACAAACCCGCACAATGGGCGCAGAAACACAGTTCTTGTTCTATACCTGACAACAAAGAAACATATGTCGTGCCCTTAGTATACACATGGACCAAAAATCTTGACTGAGGTACATGGGAAATGGAAACAACAAATACCTGCTGATGATATGTAGTACCTGTCTCAAGAAAGTGTCCATATATATTTTGTGCTCTTTTATTTTAGTATAGGGCTTGAGAGTAGTTCTAATATTCTCTTGAGAGTAGTTCTTGGCGGCCTGAAAAACATAGGACCAAACAATTATATATCCATGATTTTGGGGGGTAACGTGGTGCAAAAACTGTGGCACGGAACTATAAAAATCTTAAATGCTGGAGATGCACATGGAAATAGGGGGCAGCAACTCGATGTACATTTACAAGATGAGGGCTGATGAAGTCACTTGATGTTTGATGAACCTCCAAAGATATATCTGAGACCATTTGGACATAGGCCTGGCCCTGCGCGGGGGGCGGGCAGTGCCCCCGCACTGGGCTCTCGGATCCTTGGGCCCCTCCCATGAATATAATAGCAAGGCTAATAATAAAGTCGGCGGTTGGATATAAGAATTTTTGTAGTCTATTTTTCAGGCCACTTACATAGTAGTTAGCTCTTCACCATTAATACATGGTCCACTTGTCTATCTTAGAAAGTTTATTGGTTCTTGTATCTAAGCCGATCATAAGCTTACAACCCGCTTCTCTTCTTTTCTCTCTTCTCTACCTCAGCAATCATGTTACTTAGAGCCTGCTATTATACTTGCTCTGACGCTACTTTGCGGAGTTGCTGCCAGGCAAGTTAGGCACGTCACCACTTTAGAAATTGTTTTATTTTAGAAAAATGTTGTTATAGCTTCTTCTCGTGAAAATGGCTTCTAGCTTCAATAGAAAATTATTTAGCCTTAATAAAATCTAAAAAGTTCCATTTACTTATTTGCAATATACTATATACTCATAGTTATTGTTATTATTTGTGTTATTTATTGTACTAGCCATTGGTAGTGTCCCATAAAGAGAATATATATAAAATCAACAAAAATAAAAAATTTAAAAGGGAGAGAAAAAACAAAAAAAAACAGAAATTTCCAAAGAAATTGTGAAAAAACAGCCAGAAGGCCCGTGCGGGTGCCTTTGTTTTTTTTACGCCGTCGATCCATGATTTGCATTCCCCTTGGTGCTGTTTGGATTGTCACGGAGAATGGGATAGGGTTAGGAGGACGAAAAAGTTGAGGCAGGTATACGAGAGATTATCCTTTTCCCATGTTTGGATTTACCTTGTTTAGGATAGGGATATATGGTGGGATCCACACCAGATTAAAAAAGAAAGGAAAAGTGACCGACACCTCTTCGAGTCTCGTCTACAGACTCTGCTCGTGCAGCTCGTTCTTCCTCGTCATCTCCTTCTGGGCTTGCTTTGCCTGCGCGGCTAGGCGTTCCGGTGCGCCAGTGGCCCGACCAGCGCCCGAGCGGACAGAAGCGGGATCCCGCGAGAAGCAGCGTCTCCGGCCTGTTCGCTTCGTCACTGTGAATCATAAGAATAATATTTTTTTTTCGTACTAAACCAATTAACAGTAACAATCCAACCGAAACTAACCGGCTGTCCGGCGGGGCGAGATGCGGCCCAGGCGCGCGGTGGGACGAGCTACTCCTCCGGTGGCCGGCGCAGCCAAGTGAGCAACGGCCTCTGCAACCCTCGTGGAGGCAAGCTTGCCTCCGATTGCAACGGCGACGGTCGGATGTTGTGGAAGATTGCGCAAACGAGGCGCGTACAGTATCTTTCCCGATCGTAACCCAGCCCTCCGATTGGAATAGGATCTCTGGGATATGGTGGCCTCTTTTCCCACTGTCCAAACATGGGTTCAAATCTATCCCATCCCTCGTTTCCCTATCCCAATCTTTATTTCCCTGAACCAAACGCCACCCTTCCGTCCGCTGCATCCCTCCCGAGTCCACGTGCGTTCTGACTGTCTCTCTCGCACCGCTCTCGCTCTCAGAGACTCAGACGACTGGTGGGCCGTCGCCGCCGCCGCCGCCGCCCTAACCAGGCGCTGAGGCTTTCGCTGGTCTTTTCGCCGGCGACGAGCACCCCACCAGGTACTCCCACCCCTTCTCTTCCTTTCCCTTCATGCTGTGCGAAGCTGAGCACCGAAACCCTAACCTAAAGCTATTTAGCTATTTGATTTGACAAGCCTCCTAGCTTCCCCTTTACTGGATCTGCCCCTGGTGGGTGATCTCCTCGTGATGCAATGGCGCGTGCAATTTTTTTTCGTGATAGTTGGTTCACATCACCAAAAAAAAAAAAAACAGCGGCTTAGTTTTAAATTGCTTTAGTTTTGCGGCGGACCGCATTCAGGCCACCCACTGGTTCAGTTTAGGTACCCTTCCATTTTCAGTGTTTATGGAATTTAATAGGCTTCTAGTACTTCATTATTTTTTGCTTCTGCTCTGGTCAACATTCTAGTTCTTCTTCTCTAGGAGGTCAGAGGTATTATCATGGTGTGTGAGCCTGGTGCGGAATTTAGTCGGATGTGCATGATCATTCTGTTGCATTCATTTCTGTTGATGTGCTCTATGTTTGTGTCTTTTCTACTAAACTTGTGGACGCTTTCGGAGTAGATGTTGTCAAATACACAGGATGACAGGACCTTCTAGCACACAGCCATTTCCTGTGAGGTTTTCTTAACGTGTACAAAGGTATTGTGTATTCTGACAAATTCTACTTTTGGATGGTATTCAATAGTTGCTATAAAGGTATACATGGGCCTCATGTACATACCATCACTTGGACATAGGTAATAAGGTTCAACCTAGAAAAGCCCCATATATTTGATGAATTCAACCTTTTGGAAGTATCCAAATGTACTGATGTATTATGAACACCCCCAAATAACTTCTACAAGCAGAAACACACAGCGACAGGAGGGACTTCCACGCTGCCACTAACAAATCTAGATCGGTGCCTTTCCCTGGTCGACAGTTGGCCTATGGCGGCAGTGGCGGCGGCGGCAGCCCTCAGTGGCGTCTCAAAAATGGCCACACACTCTTCACTGTATCCACTTGCCTCTTATCTCCTTCCTGTTTCACGCGACTGGTGACGATCTCAGGTGAAGGTGACCTCGATCTCATTCTTGGGTGTCAACGTTGGGGGTGGGCTAGTTGTGACCGGATCTGTGGTATGGCGGCCCTACAGGCCAGTTCCAGCGGCGGGCACCTACCTTTGGTGCTTCAATGACAGTCAAACGGCATAGCAATGTTGGTTCCATGGATGATGCTGGTATACCCCCACCTGTCGGTGCCACGCTGTTGAGGCCTTTACTCACTTCTTGTTGTGTGGATCCATCTGGGTGAAAACTTAGTACTGGTTTGTCCCGTCATGCGGTGACAGCGTCTTCAGATGTCTCTCTCCTTGGAGACCTCGCATTAGGAGGTGCCCTTTGTGGGGGCAGTGTGATGTTGGTTTCCCGACTTGGTGGTCAGAGCTCAGCCAGCATTTGGAGTTGTTCATCACCTTTGTTGGATTTGGCTCAAGCTTAGGTTCCGCTTTCACCCATTTTATTGTGAGATTGGTTCTTGTGGAGGAGACATCATGAAAAAACCGTGAAAGTTTGACTACATGATTAGCATGTTAAAGATTATTATTATTCTTATAGGTTTTATCTTTTTTTGGAGATGTATTGGCTATAAACCTTTAGGCCATATGCCTATCTTTCTAGTGGTGGTTTTTTTTTTGTAACTTTTGTGGTCCGATCAGGGAATGATTGAAGCCAGAATAAATCTTTACATTATCTAAAAAATAACTTCTACAATATAGGTATAAACTTGTTAAAAATTTGTATACCTGGTGAGGTATTCCACCATTTGTACCAACTGGTTACTTCTACTGCCAGGAATCCGTAGAATACATGGCACAGTACTCATTTGTTGTAAGGTGGTCTACTCGTGCTAACCAACTTTGGAATACTTTCTGAATAAAAGTAAATAAATTTGTCAGATTCACAAAATCTCAGCCTTTTTACCTATATATGTTCCATAAGGTTTTCTATCTGTTCTTTTGGAAATACCTTTTCTAACAAACCTCAAGTACTTTCTAAAAGTTGATCTTTTATTTAAGTTTCTAGTGGGGTCGTGTGACCCTACAGGACCCTAAACAGATAGCTGCCATCAAGGATGGAAGGTCTCTCCATCGATCCCAAGTGGCTTATCGACCCGAAGCTTCTCTTTGTTGGACCACGCATCGGCGAGGGCGCTCATGCCAAGGTCTATGAGGGGAAGTAAGGCTCATTTTTTGATCTATCATCTGCAATTTTCTCCTAATCAAGCACTTATTTGATGCTGGGATTGGCAGGTATAAGAACCAAAATGTTGCTATCAAGATTGTGCACAAAGGGGACACCCCTGAGGAGATGACCAAGAGGGAGGGGAGATTCTTGAGAGAGGTGACCATGCTGTCAAGCGTGCAGCACAAGAACCTCGTCAAGGTCTACTTTTGCAGTCATGTTGATTCTTTCCTCCTCAAGGAGATGACCAAGAGGAAGAGGAGGTTTTTAATGCATTTGTTTATTGAAAACTACGACTGCTTGTTTCACAGTTTATAGGGGCCTGCCTAGAACCTGTCATGGTGGTGGTGACAGAGCTACTAGTGGGGGGCTCGTTGCGCAAGTATTTGGTCAGTCTCCGACCTAGGAGCCTTGAGCCTCATGTAGCAGTGGGGTTTGCCTTGGACATTGCCCGAGCTATGGAATGCTTGCATGCACATGGGATCATTCATCGTGATCTTAAGCCTGGTAAGACTTGTCATTTTGTGATCTGATCGTTGCGTGCTCTCTATATTATTCATTGCATAGTAGGTGGTTTTCTTCAAACTGTGGATATACCTCTTTTTGCTCTCCATGTTTACCATGTGGGTATATATCTTTATTACTTTCTTCGGAAAAATAATTAACCTGCAATATTTACTTCCTTTTAACAGTTGATTAGTAAATTCCGTAATTCCGTAGTTGAATATCAATCTTGTAATGGCATTCATGTGGATTAGCTCAGGATGGAAATGTGCCTTATAGTAACCTGCAGATGAGAAGTCTCTTCTCCTTGCACTATTACATCCTATATATATATACACGCGCTATTCTACACCCTAGGTGTAGAATATTATTCTACACCAAACTGTTATACTGAACAAAATTCAGTACCGTTCAGTAGTCGCGTTTCAGTATTTTTCAGTATTTCGAGGTACTGGGTGTAGTACTGAACTACTCAGTATTTTTTTCAGGTCAGTTTTGGCTTGCGGTGTAGAATAGTATTCTACACCTAAGGGTGTAGAATAGTGCTGCCGCATACATATATATATAATTTTATGGTAAATTTTTCCATTACATGTTATTGAGATTGTAGAATGTTATGTTATCATAAATCTTCTAAAAAAATCTGTTTTTCCCCAGTTTTGGTGATTAATAAATTTGTGCCTCCTTTAATTTTGTGGCATATTCTAATATATTGATTCACATCAAGTTTTGTTTCCTGTTGTGTGCGTTGTCTTATTTTATACATGTGATTATTCTTCATTTCTTTTCTGCTACCACTGTTCTCTTCAAAGATGAAGTTCAGATGTTTAGTGCCAACTGTTGGCATTGTACTCACTTCTGGCAATCTATGACATACCATGGTTATCTAAGAACCTTTTTTCCCTTGCCTATTCTTTATTGTAGCATGCTGTAGTTTGCTACGAGCTTACATAAAATCCCCTAACATCCACTTTAAACAGACACCTCTTCTATGAATCATTCCACGCTTTACAACTTTTCATGAAAATTACGATATGCATCTTCTTCTGAATAGAATTTTAAATTTTGTTTGGAGGAAAGAACAAACCAATATCGTAGAATAAATATTGTTTGGATAGATTGTACAAGGCGCTCATCATTTAGCTCTTCTCGCAGCTATAAATTTTCCAACCCTTCTGATAGAACCTACTAAACACTGCCTTGAGATGCATCTTTAGCAAGATTCTGGAACTCAGGCCTGGCATCTATCTCAGAAGATTCATCGGGAGACATTGAAATTCTCCTATCTGATTTCTGAACAACTATTCTCTAGATGGCCACATTAGCAAAGTGCCTCTCCAAAAGCATCTGAATACAAACCTGCAGGGCATGTGAAATCTTATATAGCGTGAAATCAGGTTATAATTTCTAAATGTAATGCATGTACACAATACTCTACAACACATCAAAGCAAAACACATCATTTGTTTTGTCAATGCAGCCTCAAGATCAACCATGATGCAATCATTCTGAAAATGACCATTACATTTTATTGCATCAGGAATTAATACATGTATGCTTAAAAAATGAACAGGAGGATAGAGTGCTGGATCTTTACATGGACACATATACGTTTGCTTATACTACTTTTTAATAAAAATAAATAAATAAACGACTAATCATACATATCAAGTTGAAAATACCGTGCATTTGACCGCTTTCCACTCTGGAGTTTGGAGATGTGTGCATGAAGATGTATTTCTCTGAAAACATGGGTTACTTAAGTATATAAACTGTATATAATTTCAACAAGCTATTGTAAGAACATATACTGCCAATCATCTTTTCCTCCTGTGAAGACAAAAAGTATACTGCCAATCTGCAATCTAAAGCATTAATTCATCACTATGCTAACCATTGTTTCCTAGGTAGGGTTCCACCGCGGAAATAAGAGGAGTTGGAATACACTTCTTCAGGTTGCTAAGGTGCCAATTACTGAAATTGATCAGTCTATAATTGAATCAACACCATGAGACCTATAAGCTTGCCGAGGATCATTTGTACTCAACCGACTCCCACACAATCTCTGCATTGTGCACAGAGTTTGTTTGCGGTTTGCCTCAACTACAACAGATGACCATTCTCTCCTCGCTTCAGCTGCACATCTTGTAGGTTTCTATTTTGGTGGTGGAGTGACAGCCATGCTGCGGGAGCATTATCAGATGTTAAATAAAGAGTTCTAAACGGTCAAAATTATCGTGCAAATAAAGCAGTGTCACCTCTATTAGGAGTACAGATAACAGACTCTCAGATAGTGTAGAAGATGTTTGCATTTCCCAATAATCCCTCCATTAATCTTCAATTGTCATCACCAAAAGTTTCTCGTTCCTGCAATTTTTTGAACCTTATGCCAAAAAATGTGAAACTGGACAATTTGAAGTTGTCATATAACAGTAGTTTACCTGACTAATTTGTTTGAGAGGCATGCGCTGGTTTTCGTGGCATTTGTAACCGCTTCGGCCCTTCCACCTCATACTCCAAACCTGCACCCACGGCCTCTACCATGTATGTCCATGGCCGCCTCAATGGTCCCTGCTGCTCGTCCCTCAGTTACTGAAATACCAAGCATGTCATCGAAAAAGCCACTATCTCTGTTGTTATTAGGTCTCGGCTTTGCTTCATCGACGTACAAACTGTAGCAACGAAGGACATCACCACTTCATATGCTTTATCCAAGGAATCTGAGTAAGAATCCAAGTATCGACGCCACCCTTACCATAAACTTGTTTGCCATGGCATGAAAAATTCAGAAGCCATGACAAACTAAAGTTGAATCATGCATCACAAATTCAAAGAAAAGAAATAATTGTAGTAGAGAAGTCTCACGACCGTGGGGTAGTTGACCTGATGGGGTAGGTGTGAGAGGTTGCCGGCCGGCCGCCGGCTTCCTGCCCTTGGTGGCTGGTTGAGTGTAGCAGCAGGGAGATGAGAAACAGAGAAAGGAGATGAGAATTGGATTGGCTGTAATTGCTTGATTCACTCCTTTGTTCACGACTGATTAAAAAGAGATTACAAACTCTCCTAGCCTCTCATTTGCCTAGCTGACTTCTTCCCTATTGCTAAATCAGGCGCCTGCATGATCTCCATGCATGTTCCTGTGCCTAATTCCTGAGCTGCATGATCTCCTTGGCCTCTCCTTGCCTAACTAGCCCTTATTCCTGTGCCTGTAGCTATTCCCAACCATAATAAGAAGAGATTAAGATTATCATGGTTCTGTCATCTGCAGTGTTTGTCGTGATTCTACTGTATAATTTATCAAGTAACATAACATTTAGCTGAGATTTTGCTAGTGCATAACTTGCCCAACCTACTGTCATTTCCTGTTCCAAATGCATCAAGAAATATAAAGTAGCCTGAATGATTGGTCGTGATGTAAGCATAGTTTGAAGATGTTAATTTCAGCACAATGTAGTCTTCATCAGTAGAGGTTACTATTATCTGAATTTCAGATCATATATGTTCAATCCAACAATGCATTTTATTTTTTATTTGGTTTATTAAACCACTGGTGACATCTTGTTAGTTTATCATGAATTTCCTTTTTTTTTTGTCCCATGTCATCTTTTAAGAATCTACCTGACAGATATTTATTCAGACTGTTGATCTTTAGTCTGTGTTTTTTCCCTTCACTTCGTGCAGAGAATTTGTTGCTGACTGCAGACCAGAGAACAGTAAAACTTGTTGATCTTGGTTTGGCTAGGGAAGAAACATTAACAGAGATGATGACTGCTGAGACAGGAACATACCGTTGGATGGCTCCAGAGGTTTCTACTGCATTCATATTTGTCAGTTTCTGAATCCTTATTTTTCTGTGTTATTATTATTAATGTAACATGGAATATCTCAACAGTTGTACAGCACAGTAACATTGAGGCACGGAGAAAAGAAGCATTACAACCACAAAGTAGATGTCTACAGCTTTGCAATTGTGTTGTGGGAACTCCTTCACAATAAACTGCCCTTCGAGGGAATGTCTAATCTTCAAGCTGCGTACGCTGCTGCTTTCAAGGTAACACCTGATACTCTAATCATGAGCCAATTATCCTGAAGAATTGTTGAGGGCATCCCTGGGTTATGTTTGCTTTGGTATGTTTATATATACACATATCTTGCATGGTGTTTCAAATATGTTCCACCACATGAACTCTAGTTTATTCTTACACCACTGCATGTGTTTTGTATTTGACCAGATGAAAGCCTTATTTGCTGCAGAATATTAGACCAAGTGCTGATAACTTGCCTGAGGAGTTGTCAGAAATCCTAACATCCTGCTGGAAGGAAGACCCAAACGAGAGACCAAACTTCACACAGATAGTGCAAATGCTCCTACATTACCTATCCACCCTTTCGCCACAAGAAACCTTGGCCCCTCGCCGCACATTCAGTTCGGAGAACACAATCCTGCCTCCAGAATCTCCTGGAACGAGCTCACTTATGGCTTCTCGGGGTGACCTCGGCAACACACCGAAGGGCAAGAAGGAAGACAAGCCAAGGGGCTTCTTTTTCTGCTTCAGTGAATGCTATTAGCACAACCCCAAAGGGAACTCTGAGAAGTTGCAAATACTGAATCAACATCGTCCCCTGATGCCCTGAGACTCAACCATGGTTAGTCGATCAAGTCTCGGCATCCATAGTCCATACCCTGAAGAATGGAAGTGTAGTCGAACTGTTGTTTCTGCTAATCAGGTCTCCTGCATCGCTGACATGTTGATATACAGCAGGGTAAAACGGGTAACATTTTGACTCCAGATAGTAATGATGGAAATAGCTTATCCCTGTATTTTTTTTTAGCGAAAAATACAGCAGGGGAGGCCCCCACTGTAAGATTTTATTAAAAAACAAAAGCCAGAAACTGTACAGAGGAGAAAGAACAACAAAAACAAAAACCACCTGAGAGGCTGAGGGAGCCACTCTGTATTTTCGGTGCGCCATGATATATAATGGAGTTACTAGAGCGCGACTATAGATTGCCTGTCTCGTCTGCCATCGTATAGAAATAAATCAATAATTCGCATTTATTGTGTTCTTGTTCTCGCAGTGGTTTGTGTTCTTGGAGGACAGGACTTTAGGCTGCAAGATTTGTGTAGGAGAAACTGTTGCAGTACTGTGTTTGTGTTGCTGCACTGCAGCAGCAGCAGCCTCTCCAGCAATGACTTTATGCACATAATTTATTTATATAACTTGTAACTTTCCAACAACGACAAGTTATGGAAATATTTTTTTTCCAAAAAAGTTGAAAGTTATAACGAAAATTATGACACGTTGTTACGTAAAAAGTTATGCATATGTTATAAGTATAATTTTGTAACTTTTCAAAAAAGGAAAAATACGGGAATGGTTTTTTCTAGAAAAAAGATTATGTTGGTAAGTTATGTTTCGCAAAATGTTATATTTAAAATTTATGTGCATAACTTTGCAACTTTATAAGAAAATATGGTGATAAAAGTTATATGTCAAAGTTGTGAGTATAACTTTGTAACTTTTCAAAACAAAAGAAAGTTGTGAATTAAAAAAAAGTTATGGAAATTTTTTTTTTCTAAAAAAGAAAAGTTGCTGGGCTGGTGGGATCGCTGATTCGCTAGGTCAGAGAACCACCGTGTACATCACAGCACGCAAAAGAGAATGAATGGCGTATATGCAGCACTATCAGTCGGCTTATCAGCTAAAATCTACAGTATTTTTCTCTCACAACAAAACAGCTTTAGCCGGCTTTAATACCAGCCGAATAGGAAATAGACAAAGATGTGAAAATTTATTTTTTTCGAAAAAAGAAAACTCTGGGACGTGTCGAAATATTGTTCGCCGCATTCCAATCGGCTGAGGGTTCGCGAATTAGTGCCATTGCCTTATATTAGGTTACAAATCCTGCAGTGTCGTCCCTGCCCACTGTTCAGGTGTGGACGTCCGGTGCACGCACGGGCACGCCAAAAAAACGCACGCATTCCTCTCCAGTCAAAAAAACGCACGCATTCCGCGCCGAGACTGTTAGGATCGATGATGTGTACCTCTTTGTGTAACCCGTAGATCCGGGTAGACTCCTCGCCTTTCTCTGTTGCAGCGCATCGGCAAGCGTAGACGCTGGTGCCGCGGTGTTGAAGGCGTGCAACGCGGTGGAGACGATCACCAGTGGCGCTGTGGAGGTGCGACGGCGGTGGTTGGGGCACATCCTGTCGCTGGCAGCACGGTCTTTAGATCGATTTAGGGTTACTGTAGGTGGGTGTGGCGGCTCACGGTGAACCTCGTGGAACGAGCCCTGATCCCCACCTTCTCTATTTGTATGTGCTGTGCGACAGGGGCCCACCAACCAGTTAGGGTTGGGCGCCCCCGATCAGGGCGCAGAGGCAAGGGCCCAATAGGCCGTTGGGCCTATTGGTGGAGATCAACTAACATTCTCCCCCTTGATCTTATTCCATCTTTCAATTTCATATCATTTACTTTTGTTCATTTCATTACAGATTAGCTCATAGAGCATGTCTCATCGTCACGGTCCATTGTCGATAGACTTAACAGCTACAACTCACTACTCTATTCTGAAATAGATATTTATCTTTGGGCCTTCTTTTGTTCAGGAATTTTAGGCTTTTCCTTAAACCCATGCTAGCTACATGTTCTCTGAACACCATGTTCTCTAAACATGTTGTGTGGTAAGCCTTTTGTAAGCGGATCCGCGAGCATCTTTTCTGTACTTATATGCTCAAGACTTATGACTTGATCCCGGACTTTATCTTTCACAACATAATACTCTATGTCAATGTGTTTGGCAGCACCACTTGACTTATGTTGTGAGCATACTGTACTGCCAGATTATAATCGCAGTATAACTTTAAGTGGTCTATAGATGTCGTCAACCACCTTCAAACCGGGTATGAACTTCTTTAGTCAGTTCACCTGCCCGTTGCCTCATAACACGCTACAAACCATCGTACATTATGGACGATGTAGTGACAGTTTGCTTTGAGCTTTTTCATGAAATAGCTCCCCTTTGCGAGATGATAGAAAATCCACGTCTGGATATATATTCACTCTCGCATAATCAGAATCTGAATATCCCACTATGTGGAATGAATCAGATCTTCTATATGTCATCATGAGGCCTTTCGTTCCTTGCAAATAATGCAAAACTTTCTTTACTAATTTCAGTGTTCTATTCCAGAATTGCTCTGAAATCTGCCAAGTAAAACCCGGTAACAAATACCAAGTTAGGGCGCGTACATACTTGAGCATGTTGTAAGCTTCTGACAGCTGAAGCATATGGAACCACTTTCACTTTATCGATTGAGCTCATATTGGTTCCTGGGGCATTTAAAATCCCCATATCTATCGTCCTTGACTATAGGAGCAGGTGAGGGACTATATTTATGCATACTGAATTTCTTTAAGATCTTTTCTATGTATGCCTTTTGTGATAGTCATTATACACTTTTTCTTCTATCTCGGTGAATCTCGATCCCTAGAACGAACGAGGCTTCCTCAAGATCTTTCATATCAAGTTTTGAGGACAAAACTTCTTTGTCTCCTGTAGTAGACTGACATCACTACTAGTAAGTAAGATATTATCTACATACAGGATAAGGAAGATAAACCTCCCAATCTTAAACTTTGCATAGACACAATTGTCCTCTACATTCTCTTTAAAACCTAAAAATTTTTATTGACTTATCAAACTTTAAGTACCACTGTCTTGAAGTTTGCTTTAATCCATAAATGGATTTCTTTAGGTGGTATCCACTTCGTTCTTTTTCTTCCATGACAAAACCTTTCGGTTGTGCCATGTAAACATTTTCCTCTAAGTCTCTATTGAGAAATGCCGTCTTTACATCCATATGATGTAATTCTTAATCATAATGTGCCACTAATGCTATTATGATTCTGAAGGAAACTTTACATGAGACTGGAGAAAAGGTCTCATTGTAATCAATCCATTCTCTTTGTATAAAGCCTTTTGCCACAAGTCACACTTTATATGTCTCTATATTCCCTTGAGAGTCATGTTTAGTCTTGTAGACCTATTTATAGCCTACTGTTTTGACTTCTTTAGGAATTATTTTCAAATCCCAAACTGTATTGATATTCATCGATTTCATTTCATCTTCCATGGCCTCAAGCCACTTTGATGAATGATCACTTCTCATGGCTTCTTCAAATGAGGTGGGATCATCCTCCATTTAAAATTTCTTAGTGTTATACACTTCATAATCAGCAGAAATAGCTGATTTTCTAACTCTTTGAGACCTACTAGGGGCCTTCACATTTGGCACATCTTCTATTTGAGGCTGTTGTTGCTCCCCCTCATCAATTCATCCTCTAGGAAGACAACGGTCTCGTTTCCACTAACTTTGTATGTCTCTCTAGACAGTAGAAAACAAAAACCTTTTAACTTTTCTGTGTAGCCAAACAAATGGCAACTTACTATTTTGGGATATAACCTTCCAATGTTTGGGTTAAACACTTTAGCCTCAGCAGGGCTCCCCACATTCACGGAAGTGGTTTAGCTAGGGTACTCTTTCTGTCCATAACTCATATGGTGTTTTGGACACTGATTTACTTGGTACACTTTTGAGAATATGAATGGGGTTTTTAACGCCTCCATCCACAGGCTCAACTGTAAGGTGGAGTAACTTATCATACTGCCCACCATATCCATCAGGGTACGATTGATTCTTTTAGCTACTCTATTCTGCTGAGGTTCACCCGGTATAGAATACTGGGCTACTATGCCATTCTTTTAGGGTATGCCGACTGCAGTACTCCCCCACGGTTAGACCTAACTATCTTAATCTTTAATATCTTGAATTTATCCAGTACATCTTTTCTTTCTTTGATTGGATAAATATAGCCATAATGGGAGTACTTATATGTGAATGTTATGAATGAATCATAACCATCCACACTCTTTACAGGAAAGCTGATCATAGATGTCTGTGTGAATAATATATAAAATTCATGCGCTTCGTTTGTCATCTTTCTTAATCTTCTTTACATACTTTTCTTTTATGCATTCCCTGCATTGAACTTAATCTGAGAGCTCTAATGAAGGAAGAATATCATTCTTAACTTGTCTTTCTATTCTCCCCCTCAAAATATGGCCTAAACGACAGTGCCATAATTTCGACAACGCATCGTGAGCTCTCTTATGCCACCTTTTCCAGATTAACACTCTGTGACCAGCTGCTTTATCAGCTAAGTGGCATGTCTTTGAAGAGCCAGTAAACTGACTCTTTATTCTATCGAGGTACTCGGTGACCGTGTCACATTCTGGGATTGAGCCCACAATTACAGGTTCAATCATGTTCTTTATCACAGCCAAATATTTCTTGTTTGCAGTGACTCACTTCCTATGCTCAAAAGCCATAGGATATCTTTTGGGATTCAAAATCCCTTTCTTTAGTTGCCCAAGTGGCATCATTCTCTTTTGTCTCCCTCACCGGTGCCATAATCTCAGTGGAACACGGTGAGGTGACTAACTAGTCCACCTTAGACAAGATAAAAACCAGGTCAAAACTTTTCTTAACATAAAAATAACACCATTTGCATGCCTTGATTCCAATGTTGGTCAAAATCAAAATATACAATTATTCTTATACACTAATCCTACATCACCGTTGGGCAGAAATAGAATTAATGCATAAATCTTTAATTTTCACAATTGTTCTTACACACTAATTCTACATCACAGTTGGGCAGAAGTAGAATTAATGCATAAATCATTAAAATTAACATCTGTTCTTATACACTAATTCTACATCACCGTTGGACAGAAGTAGAATTAATGCATAAATCATTAACATTATGATATTGTTATTAACAACGTTGGTCAGAAAACAACAACATCATAATCATATCTAAACTCTTTTTCTCCAATTAAATACCACATTGATTCAAAATAACTGGAGAATCAACATTTTCTTTAGCAGCGGAAAAAAATCTCTTTTTCTCCAATTAAATACCACATTGGTTCAAATTAACTGGAGAATAAACAATTTCTTTAGCAGCGGAAAAACTTTCACTCAATTTCTTGAATTTTACCCACAGGGAAAATTGCTTTTTCTATTTTCTTTAATCCATTAATCAATTTCCAGGAAATAAACATTTAGTGGAAAATTTTTCTTTTTCTTGAATTTTACCCACAGGGAAAAATTACATTTTCTATTTTTCTTTTGAACCATTTATTCATTTTCCAGAAATAAATATTTGCTGGAAATAGAAAAAAAGGAAAAACTCATTCTTTTCTGTACTGTTCTTTCGGCCCAAAACGGCAAGGCGGCCCACGGCCCACGCCCGCGTGGGCGCTTTCCGCGCTCTCCCCCGCGCCCAGGCCTTAACCTGGGCCTGGGCCGGGAATTCGTCCTGGCGCGCGCACCCGCCTGGGCTGAAAGCCGGCCCGTGCTTCCATCGCCATCAGATTTCATCCGACGGCCATCCGTTCATCTCGGCCGAATAAAAACCGACTCCGGCCGCGGTCCCCAAAACCCTAGAGTCATTTCACTTCCTCCGCTTCTCTCTCTACGCTCTCTTCTCAGCGCTGTGAGCACCGAGCGGCGACCGAGCGGGCAAAAACGGTGTAGGGGCAGAGCCATGGCGCCGTCGCCGGCCCCCTCGCCGGCGCGCGTGCTCCCCAACGGGTGAGCATGCCGCCGTCGAGTGGCCTGGCCGCGGCGCCCCCTTGGCCGAGCTCTTCTTCTTCCGTACCAGCAAAGGGACGGCTCAGCTCTTCTTCTCCCGCGCCGGCGAAGGGACATCCGACGCGTGGCGAGGTAGACTTTCTTCTCCCTTCGGTTTCGATTTCTATCTTCTTTCTTTTCTTTTCACTCGTTCACCCGAAAAGGGGATCTAGGGTTAGGGTTCGGTTGAACCCTATTCATGTTTTCTTTTCTTTTTTTTGTTTGATTCGAGTTCACCAAGATTATCCCCTTTCCCCTCTTTGGATTTGGGTCTGCTTTTCTCTTATCCGAACAAGGATTTAGATCTAGGGTTCGGAATCCGACCCTCCCCTTTTCCCCTTCTCTGATTTGTCTTTGGATCTACCATCCGAATCGGTTCCCTTCCCTTTCTTCCCCTTTCCCCTACTCTGATTTGGATCTGATTTTCTCTTATCCGAACTGATGTGGGGAATTAGGGTTTGGGTCTGGGGTTCCTTTTCTTTCTTTTGATTCGACCGATTCGGTTGTTCCCTTTGGAGTTCATCCGAATGGCTTTCTCCTTTTTCCCTTTCTCCATGCGAGTTAGGGTTAGGTCTTATGGTTCGGCCAAATCCGAATTAGATCTATTCTGTTCTTGGGTTAGGGTTCGGCTTCGTGGGCCGAGGGCCCTATCTCTTCTCTGATCCGAATGGATCTGTTCTTTTCTTTTCTCTTGCCGTGCGCCGGTGAACGGTGCGACATCTTTCCCCCCACGCACGGTGGCGGTGATGATCGGTAGACAGTGATGTCCGCCACCCCGGTCACTCTTTTCTTTGCTTTTACCCGGTTAGGGTTAGGGTCACACAGAGGCAACCTGGCTCTGGTACCATTGTTGGGATCGATGATGTGTGTACCTCTCTGTGTAACCCGTAGATCCGGGTAGACTCCTCGCCTTTCTCTGTTGCAGCGCATCGGCAAGCGTAGACGCCGGTGCCGCGGTGTTGAAGGCGTGCAGCGCGGTGGAGACGATCACCAGTGGCGCTGTGGAGGTGAGACGGCGGTGGTTGGGGCACATCCCGTCGCTGGCAGCACGGTCTTTAGATCGGTTTAGGGTTACTGTAGGTGGGTGTGGCGGCTCACGGTGAACCTCGTGGAACGAGCCCCGATCCCCACCTTCTCTATTTGTATGTGCTGTGCGACAGGGGTCCACCAACCAGTTAAGGTTGGGCGCCCCCGATCAGGACGCAGAGATCAACTACCGGAGACTACTTCCTCCACAGCCTCGACTGCAACTGAAAGCAAAGCAAAGCCTGAGCCTCCACGCAGCATGAACTGTACCGCCTGTACACCGTGTGTTCTCTGAGGCAACTGTACTTGTACGTGCGAGAACGAGAACTTGATGTAAAATGTAGGGTTTTACACGACGAGACCGATGGATGGATACGTGTATACGCCGAACCACGCACGGCGTGTAATGTAAACGAAACTCGTGCAGCGTGCCTGGAGACCTGCCATGCGTTGCAGGTTTGTCACGGAGATATCAATCGATCAGGCGACTGGCGTGCGTACCAAACGCACGCTGCCGCCCCTGCCCTGGTGGATTTGGGAGTGCTTTTGGCGGCCTTCGGTGCAGGCGTGCAGCGAAGTGGCGAATCGCCAGTTGGGTGGGGTGCGGGTGCGGGTGCGGGTGCGGCGTTTCGTTCATGCGATCGCCAGTTTGGGAAGAAGGGCAACTCCACATCCAGGGGGTTCAGCTGGAGATGCGCCACGTTTGCTTGCGGACTGCAGTGGGTGCACGCACGCACGGGCACGCCAAAAAAACCCACGCATTCCACGCCGCGACTAATTTAAAAGCCAAAAAGATGGCTAGCTCCTCCGGCAGGACCGCCTTCCACGTCGCCCGAAATTGCCACCGCCGTCCGATCTGTCATCGTATGGCCGACAGTGCTTATAGCCGCTTCCGTTAGAATCCTCTACGTCCTGCGCTTCTGATTCTCGCCGTGCAGCAGACCTCCACGGTAAAAAGGGGGGAAAAAACTAGCTTGGTCTTATCTCTCTGTCCTGTCCGTTTTCTCCTCTCGCACCGTCGTCGTCTCCGCCTCGCTTCCCGCCATTCCCGCCGTTCCCACCAGCGCCGCCGGCTCCTCCCCTTCCTCCTGTACCTCGGGTGCTCCCTCTGCTTTGCTCCCTCTCTTTCTCTTCTTGCGCTTTCCTTGTTTCGGGTTTGTTCGCCGCCACCGCATTACCGCTCGGGGACACGCCGTCCACCTCCGCCTGTGTCTGCCCGCTGCCGTCCTTCGCCTGCCGGATCTGGCTCAGTGAGCCTCGATCTGGTGCGTGGGGTGCGGGGGTGGACCGCCTCCCCTGTGGTCAGCTCCCCGTCCGCCGCCCGGCCGTACAAACCCTAGCCTCGGCGGCATCGCCGTCCTGCTCGGTTCCCGTCGTCTTCGCGCGGATCCTGCTTTTCGGCGTCGTCCGCTGCTTCGGGGCCTGACCAGCGCTCCCCTGCGTGTTTCACCTTCCCCTAGAACACCTCTGGTACGTTCTACCGTCGGTACCGCATCGCCCCGTTTCCCCCACGTGGGTGGCGCGCCGGCAGCCCCTCCTCCTCCGCCTCCTTCCTCCCTCTCTCTACTTGGCCTGGCCGCGCCCCAGCGCGGTGATGACGCCGGCCTAGGGTTTCGCGTCTCCATCGCTGGCCGTCCTCGGATTGACCATGACCCGGCGTCGGTGGTGCACTGGCGCCACTGCTCGCCTGCGCTGCGGCCAGGTATGGCGGGGGCTCCAAATTGTTGGCGGGGGCTCCAAATTGTTGCTGCAGTTATCAATTTTTGGTGAGATTTTGTCTATATTCCCGGTGCAAATACAAAGCGAATCTGCTTCCAATTCTTTTCCCCAATTTGAGAGGCAATTTGCTCCTAATTTGATAGAGCTATTTCTAAATAAGGTTTGCTTTCGTAAGCCAGGCAGGTTGCAGCCTCACGGTTAGCTTGGCTCCAGATTGACCAGTTCAGATGTTGTGCTTACAGATTTAGTAACGCGCTACATGTTTCAAAGTCAATCTTTCTATTTGATTTTGTCATTGGGCTTCACTGTAACCTTGCTTCGCAATGTTCAGATTGATCTTATATATGCACTATGTGATCATAGCAGTCCAGTTTTCTTTTCTTTTCCCTCTTGTATAAACTGAATCCACCTATATATGCTTCCTTGCAGGACCTCAACAGCCATCCACGACAGAAACTCCGACAAAGAATAGAGAACTGTATACAAAAACATTAAACAATTATCTCTCAGACTAATAATCCCTGTAAGCACCCCACTCTGCTTGATTATTAAATTATTTCATCATTTTACAATATGTATGGTTAGCATCTTTCATGATCTAGGAAATGGAAACTTCCTTTCCTATGTAACCTTTGCTTCTTGGTCACATAGAAAAGGCATCTCTTCCTCGTATTTACCATGATGGGCTTGCTCTTTTACGATCTCTTTGGTTTCTTTTCCCAATTTGTAAACAGCCTACTGTTGTTGGGTTTGGTCTCGCTAGCTGATAGATGAGTTCATGCAACCGTGTCATACATTTATGGTTTTGTGGGATGGGATAGAAATATTCTATGTTTTAGGATGTTGTGTTGCTGTTACCACGGTCTGCGGATTAAATAGGACTCATCTTTGGTCCCTGATTTTCTGCTACAAAGATGCAGTTCAAGCCCTTGTTCTCTTCTTTGCTTCTTTTATGTTGCTGTTGTAGATCCAAAGTCTACAGCTTTCACTGCGCCTTTTTTTCCCCTTAAATCCACACTCATCTCTTCTTTCCCATTTCCAGAAATGATCCTATTTTCAGCTGCTGTTTTTTATATGACCTAACTGTTCTTGTGTATTTCATAGTAAATAATTCTTTCAGGTTAATGAGTTCAGGAACGCAAGGAACAGCTGGTCCTCTCTCAATGTGTCTTCCTGTAACATGGTGACGCGATACTAATAAGAGTTCTTTGCCGCAAGGCATGTGCTTTCCAATCCACTTTCCCTTTTCTTTGGTACTTTCATCCTTAGTGTGAGCATTATTCCTCACTCTAACAGCCTCCCATGAACACCATTGAAATATTTGTACACCCGCAGTCAATCAAGAGTAGGTTAATGAGACCCCACTGTTGTTGTTTTCCATTATCCTAATGTGATTATTCGGTAGTTCCTCTTCAAAATGTAGTTAACAACATCGAATATGTCCATCAACAGGTGACCTATCTGCCTCCTCCTCGGCTTCGTAAGTTCTTCCTTCCGCTATGCATTTTGAGATGGACAGAACAGCACATTGTTCTTCATGCATATCAGCGTGAATAAATCTCTTGCATATGGATTAGGTATAGAATTGTTGGTGCCTACCTATATCAAAGTTTTAAATTGTCCTTTCTTTGGCCCATTACTCCCTTTAGTTTTGGCCAATTGGAGAATTGTTGTTGCCTAACCGATGTATGCTGTCTCTTCATCGTACAGATCCTACTACGGATCAAAGTTCAGAACATGGACGAAGCCAATTCTTGTTGCATTGGTGTGCATAGATCTGGTATATTTTCCCTACATGCGAATTCTTTTTTGGATTCATATATAATGAGGATTTTTTATCAGCTAGCAATGGATCGCTTTAGTACCAAATGTTTCAAACTCAGCTACCAAAGGATTGGTTTGCTACTCTTTCAGGGGATATATACTTATATAAGAGGTTATTATGTAGCGCCGTGTTTGCTGTTCCTCTAAAGATTGGTCATTCCATACAACGGAAACGCCAATATAAGTAGCGCTATTGCAGCTATGAATCAGGCAGTCCCATGAATGCACCCCTTCTAAACCTAGGTCTCCTTTGTGATACCGCCTAGGTACTTTTCCCCTCTCCAGTTTCCTTCAGTGTATTTCGAATGTTCATAAAAAAACAGGACTTCAGAGTCGACTTTTTTATTGTTATGGCTAGGTTTGCAAGCAGATTCTTCAGGCACAGGTATGTAACGAGGCAACATAGTATACTGTGCAGGTTACTAAAAAACTCATTCTAGATAAAAAAAAAAGAATTACTTCATATCCTTCATTCGTTATTCTATGCCTTCAATACCTTGGGCCTAAAGAGAATTCAGGATCTAACTTTTCTAGAGCAAGGTGGTGGTGGAGATTTTCTCAGTATAAAATTGAAAATCCTGAAATGAAACATGTGTGTGCTTCTATGGAATAATTGCATTATGGTTCCGCTTCTGCTTTCTATTGAGTAACTAAAGGTGCTCATACAGATAAAAAGTGGTATGCATTTCCATTAGTTTTGTACCATTAAATGGTGATGTTATGACCGGCATCCATTATCAGCGCAGGAGGCCCAATCGTGGCTAAGAAGACGCCGGCATTAGAGGGCCCAAGGGCCATAGTTATATTATTTATAATATTAGGAAGGAGTTATTTATAAATTATTATTAGCAAGAGACTATAAATATTTGTA
Organism: Miscanthus floridulus; assembly: GCF_019320115.1. Classification (NCBI taxonomy): domain Eukaryota; kingdom Viridiplantae; phylum Streptophyta; class Magnoliopsida; order Poales; family Poaceae; genus Miscanthus; species Miscanthus floridulus. Next base: position 94,030,371 of record NC_089590.1, on the reverse strand, counting down.
AGACAATTATTGTGGAATTAGGCAGAAACAATATAACTGTTTCCGGCTTCCCTCAGGGAGCCGGGAGTTTGCCCTAGCCGTAGCTTTTATTCTTCTCACGCGAGATCACGGCGCCCCGACGCCGTTCTTCCCTGTTCAGGCCACGACCTCCCATCTCCCACTCCAATAACCTACGCCCTAAGCAGGGAAGAGTCCGAGTTCCTATCAGGTGCATCAGCAGCTGACTAAATATAGTGGTCTCATCCTATTTATGCCTGCTGATATGCAGGTTCTTTTCCTTATCAGGGTCTCGGGTTGATGATATTTGTAGCCCATTCTAAGTTATCCGGTTTCTTTGATGTTAAATTCTTACCGTATATGCTCATTTCTTTTGATTAACCGTACATATAGTGCCATGGTCCTTTTCATGGACAAGTGCTCTGCCAGTTTGAATTTTTCAATGGTTCTTCCAGAAACATACTCTGTCATAAGTTTTTTAATGCCTCGTCCAATAAGAGATTTGACACTAATATATCAATCAAACTTGGATCGAGAAACGTATCATGCTTTCTGTTAGGATTCGAATCCTATATTTATTAGATTCGACGCTTTTCCTCGTGTTTTATTTTTTTTAGATTTAAGAGGAATATATATCAACTAAGTTTAGGATAACAGGTACATTTAGCTCTGCCCAGCTTTACCTCAAAAAATGCACAAAATGAAATCAAAAGAGATTTGTTGTGTCATCATATTTTTCAACGCCAATTCTAATATGGCTCTATTTTGTAGGTTGGGCTCCCTTAATCATCCAGGGGGAACACCTATTCAATCCTCGGGAGGACACCTAGGGTTCAGTTCATCGTTTTGGTATGTTATCCTCTTCCTCTGCCTTCCTTAGATGTTAGTTTAGATTATTTCATAATAATAGATCGAAATGCTGCCTACTTATGTACTCATATATATGTTCTTTCCTTTGTTTTCTGTGTTCAAATAAGGTGTAATATGTGTTCAGATGGCATGAAGATATTCAGAATCAAATTCCAAATTGTTTTGGATATCTTATTGGATTTCGCAGTTTCCAGTTCCTCTAATTGAAGATGGTATCAAGTTTGAGCTGGTCCAAATATGCTTATTTAACTATCGTGCAGTACATGCTCCTTGCCGCTGCCGGCCCACTTATGACTTATCTCAACATATACGCTGTATAAATAGTTGTACAACAATACCACTATTGTTTATTTATAGCTCACTGCTTTCCTGCAAATTTGCGTCAATGTGAGCTATAGGATTTTGACCATCTAGAATGAACCATGCTGCCATTAAGGGACCCACTATGCATCGTTGTTCTATTTGTCCTATAAAGTCAAACAGCTGTAAAGCCTTTTTCTTTTATCATGCATTATATTACCTTACAATCATTCCAGTTTATTACATCACACATGCTAGCCATTCCATGCAGGACAGAACCAACATCTACTTGGTTTTTCAGTTGCCATGCATAGCGTTTTTATTACATGATAATTGAATCAATGTTCTGTTGCGAGCGACAACATTTCAAAAAAAACGTCGGCTACTACAGCACATATGCTTCGAATTCAGTACTATAGTTGAAATGTTTAGAGTTTTCATAAATACAGGTCTAATGAGCTCCTGATTTTATTTTCTAGCTTCCTCCTCTATACCGCTCAAGGTTTGTTTAGCTGATCACAGATGTCAGCTGCTACCCTGCTGCCTAAAGGTTAATTTTCTTTATTGTTTTTAATTTACTTCAGTACATGTGTCTTTGGTTCTCCAAATAGGAGGTCTTTCGTTTGCTTCCATACGTCATGATTTCGACTTCCTATTTTTGGTCCCTATCCCAAAATGATGTACAGCATAAATGAGTATGAGTTCCCTAGCTGAACTTATTTTCTAACTTATCTCTGTGTTTCGTTTTGCTTCACATGATGTTTGCAAACTACAGCCGAGCTGCACATGTTTTGTGGGCATAGTTTCTAAGAAAATATGCTAGATAAGGGGAAGTCAGCTGATGATCGATTCATCAGCAACATTAGTTGTTGCTCTAAATTTACGTACTCCATGTATTTCAGTTGAGTTGTTTGGTTATTAAATAATTGGGACATCAGAATCCATTGCCTTTGACTTTGATAGATCCTAGAACTCATGGATTAGTTTGTTTACGAATATTTGACACTCCTACAACATGTTGTATAGAATATGTGTGCATGTAGATAGATAACTACCTCAGGAACCTTAGTTAGCTAAGTGGACTGAAAGGGCCACCAAGTTTGATAAACTCTGTTAAGTTTCAGCCATCAATCATGGGCTTGGTGCTAATAGGAAATCAAGCAGATCATCCTGCATATATAGCTTTGCCTGTAGTAATTACAGATATTGATAGAAGTTATTAGTTTAAAATTCAACTAATGATGATGATAGTGGACTCAACAGTTTATAGTTCGGTTTAGATAATAGTCATAAATGGAACTGCTGCTAGAAAACTGTTGTTGGTGACTGTTGGAAACAATACAGAATCTTTATAGTTTCAGTGATGCTGTTGTTGGTCACGGTTGGGGAAAAAGTAATAAATAATTTATTTTCCCATTTATTTCCTTATGAACTCGTGTTGACGAACTCACAGCGACGAACTCACAGCACTACTATGCAAAAAGAGGTCTAATTGCAACAGCGTGACTCCTGCAAAATAGTTAGGCCGAACCTGCAGCTTCCAGTTAATCTTAAATATAGTTGGTTATGAGCACCATTCAACTACACTGAACACTCTCACTTAAAATGTCCAACTGGTTAAAGAATGTGCTGCCATGTCTGCCTCTAAATTACAGTTAGAAAAGATTAGTAATGAAGCTACAAAGGAGGAACCTTGTCTATATCGAAGTAAGTTCCACTAAGGTTCAATGCAGTGTCCATAAAAAAAAACTTTGCTTAGTGCTGTTTTGCTGCTTTACTGACCTCATCTTTGCCTTATTTTTCCTTCTCCATATTCTGGATGCACCAGTAGTTAGGTTGATCCGTGCCTGATATGTTATATACAGTACACGTATCATAAGATAATATGGCTCAGTTAACTGATGATGTAACTGATTAGAGGAACATACTAAGAATTCCCGTAATGAAAACCTCTTGGATTCGAATGGAATTCATAGGAACTCTGACCTGTTGCTTAAGACTCTAAGGCGGTTAAGAAGACAAGTTTTTGACAAGCTATCCTTGCAGATAGAAAGGCAAATCAGATTGCCCACATGGGAAATTGATTTTTTTTAGCAGTGTTGTTTCATATACAATTCTAGGTTCTATTCATGACATAGGTATCTACTGCCATTTCTATTTACTTTTGTAGGGTATACATACAATATACATAGACAGCTAACACATTAAGGGCGCACTTCAACGGCGTTAACATCTCAGATTTGCTTGCTCTTCATTTTCAGATTGATGTCAATTTGTCCGGTTCGTCATATCGATCTTAAACAACGTCAACACTACACAGATTATGGACGTTGTAGTCATCCATTATTTATTGTTGCAGGACACAGGCTGCTCATTAAGAGGCCACACATTGAAGCCCCCAAACAAATGGCCTGCCATTGATCAACATCTGCGTTCAATTTTACCTATGTATAATTTGGCTCCTCAGCTTCTTCTATCCTTTTGTGCACTTAGCCAAGGGAGTCTTAAAGAAGATTACCATGAACTGATCCCAAAAAGGCTGAAGAGGAGACCACCATGATCTCCATAACCATAAGTGTAAGCGAGATATATGCTTGTGTAGCTGGTTGAACATATTCTGAGGCCCTTGTGTATGACCAGGATATTGTCTACTATTGTATAGACTCTTCTACGTAGATTAGCTAGCTTTACTTCATTGTACTGCTTTGTTGTGTCAAGGATGAGTAAAGGATAAATGATTCAGGGGTAGATGACTTTTTTCTAAGTCTTCAATTCATAATATACTAAATCAATGGAACAGTTCCGTTTCATACATGTATTGAACATTGAACTGCTTTCAACTTTATACTTCAGTTCACTCAGATTTCTAATGCGCCCATTGTTACACAAAATCTCCATTTACAGCCACACAGGCGCGCGGATGCGCGCGCCAATCTACTAGTCCTCCTATATATATATCGCACCCCGTCGCTCCCAATTCCACATCCACAGCCTCGACTGCAACTGAAAGCAAAGCAAGCCTCCACACAGCAAGGAAGCAAGGCACCGCCCGCTCGAGTAGTTCCAAACATGTGCAAGGTGGTGATCACGACCCCGTCGCTCGTCTGCCTGCGCCGCACGTCCTCCTCCTCCGACGCCGCGGTGCCGGCGGGGTACGTCGCCATGTCCGTGCAAGGCGCGGCGCCGTCGTCATCGGGGCCGAGGCGGTTCGCGGTGCGGGTGGCGCACCTTGTTAGCCGGACTCCTCGCCGGCCGCCGGAGCAGAACTCCGGCGAACTCTCAAACTCACGCGAACGCGAACACAGAGAACTCACACGTTGGATTTTGGTGCCTCAGCAACTGCCTTGGCTTTTCTTGTTAAGTGCTCCTACTTATACACAATGAGCTACTAATAATAGCAAAACAAAAAGAGAGTGGTGGACAGGCTATCCCCGGCCACCATGCCCGCCATGCGCGCCACACCTCTGAGCTCCGTGGAGTCCGTGCCATCCCACGCACTGGAGCGCGTCGTGCGGACGCTGGGCACTGCCCACGACACAAGTCGTGGGCGCAGTACAAGACGCGCTTGGGAGGATGTATATCCAAGCCAGACTCAACAATAAACCGACGACAAAGTTGAATGCAAAAGAAATTACAAACACAGGTTTACTAAATATGCCAACACTTCACCCCCTAAACCTGTTGTTCTTGGCCAACCTTGACGACACCAAGCTGAACACGGAGTTCGCAGAAACGATCACGCGCCAGCGGCTTTGTCAGGATGTCAGCGAGCTGTTCCTCTGTCCGAACATGCTCAATCCTCATCCTCCCATCTCCAACACAATCTCGGATGAAATGATAACGCACATCAATGTGTTTGCTTCGATCATGAAAGACGGGATTCTTACTGAGGGCGATTGCAGATTGACTGTCCATCTTCAGGAGGAACGGGGCACGCCGCTCGCCGTCGAGCTCTGCAAGCAGCTGTGCCAGCCAGATCCCCTGGCAGGCGGCCGTCGTACCTGCAATGTACTCAGCTTCGCAGGACGAGAGGGCGACCACCTTTTGTTTCTGTGACTGCCATGTCACTGCGCAGGAGCCGAGGAAGAACAGCACGCCAGTGGTGCTCTTCCTTGTATCAATGTCGCCGCCCATATCGGCATCACTGTACCCAGCTCCCGCGCTCCACGCTTGTAGCAGCACCCGTAGTCGACGGTTCCGGCGACGTAGCGCAGGATCCGCTTGACGGCGTTGAGATGCTCCATCGTTGGCCGCTCCATAAAGCGACTGACATACCCGACGGAGAAGGCGATGTCAGGCCGGGTATGCACCAGGTATCGGAGGCAGCCGACCAGGCCCCGGTACTCGGTGACGTCCACCGCCTCGGCGTTGCTTGTCTTGGACAGCTTCAGCCGAGGCTCCATCGGGGTGTGACAGGGATTGCAGGTCCCCATCCCCGCTCGGTCTAGGATCTTCCGAGCGTACGCCGTCTGAGCGAGCTTGAGGCCGTCGTCTCCCTGCTGCACTTCAATCCCCAGATAAAAACACAGGAGACCGAGGTCGCTCATTTTGAACCTGGATTTCATCTGCTCCTTGAAGTGGTTGATCTCGGCGGCATCGTTCCCGGTGACGACGAGGTCGTCGACATAGACCCCCACCAACAACCGGGAAGCTCCTCTTCCTCTGGCGTAGACCGCATGCTCCGACTCGCTGTGGCTGAAGCCCAGCTCGCCCAGAGTGCGGTCCAACTTGGCGTTCCATGCCCTCGGTGCTTGTCGAAGGCCATAGAGGGCCTTGTCAAGCCGCAGCACCATGTTCTCCTGCCCTGCGACAACGAAGCCGGGGGGTTGCCGCACGTAGACCTCCTCGTTCAGCTCCCCGTTCAAGAAGGCGGACTTTACGTCCATATGGTGCACCGGCCACCCCTCCTGGGCGGCGAGCGCGAGCAGCAAACGGACGGACTCGATCCGAGCGACAGGGGTGAACACTTCATCGAAGTCCACCCCGGCCTGCTGGACGTAGCCCTTAGCGACGAGCCTCGCCTTGTGCTTCACGACGTCACCGGCGGCGTTTCTCTTCGTCTTGTAAACCCACTTGAGGCCGATCGGTCGGTGCCCAGGTGGTAGAGGTACAAGACGCCAGGTACTGTTGCTCTCGATGGAGTCCATCTCCTCCAACATCGCTCGACGCCACGGCTGCAGCTTCTCAGCCTCAGCGAACGAGGCGGGCTCGCCCTCGATCTGCAGATGGAGCTCTGCGGCAACCTGTCGAGCAGCAAGACCAGGAGGCGTCGCGTTCCCGAGAACGTTGTCGAGCGTGCGGTACCTTGGCTCGACGTCGTCGTTGTCGGCGTCCCAGTACTCCTCGGCGTTCGGCGGCGGCGACACGAACTCTGGTGAGGTGGGTGCCGCCGCAGGTTCAGGCGACTGTGGCGCCGACAACGCTGCAGAGGTGTTCGCCATGGGTGCGCCGGGGCTTGGCGCGGGAGCTGGACTGGCATGGACCGGGCTAGCGGGCGCCTCAGACCCACCCCCGGCGATGTCGATGTAGTGGTCCCCGGCGTCGATCTGCAAGTCGTGGTACTCCACCACGAGCTCCGAGTCGGTGTGCACCCCGTCATCATTCTCCCAGGTCCAGGACGCCGTTTCGTCGAACACATCATCCCGGGACACGACGGCGCGACGCGCCACCGGGTCGTAGAAGCGCCACGCCTTGGCGCTGGGCTCGTACCCGATGAACACGACTGGCGTGCCGTGGTTCTCCAGCTTCTTGAGATTGGGCTTCACCGTCTTGACGAAGGCAGTGCAGCCGAACGTGCGAAAGTAGGAGACGTCGGGCCGCCTGCCATGCCATGCCTCGTAAGGCGTCACGCCGTCAAGGGCTTTTGTGGGCGCGCGGTTCAGGATCCAGACGGCGGTGGCGACGGCTTCTCCCCAGAAGACAGACGGCATGCCCCTGCTTTTCAGCAGAGCACGCGCCATGTTGACGACGCTCTGGTTCCTCCGCTCGACGACCCCGTTCTGCTGGGGCGTGTACGGCGCCGTGTGCTGCCGCTCCACGCCACGGTCAGCGCAGTATGTCTCGAACTCGACGGAGGTGAACTCGCCGCCGTTGTCCGTCCTGAGAACGCGCAGTTGCCGCCCGGTCTCCACTTCAACCCGAGCCTGGAACTTCTTGACGGCGGCCAGCGTGTCGCTCTTAGCCGCTAGCAGGGCCACCCACATGAACCTGCTCTTGTCATCCACTAGAAGCAGAAAGAATTTCTTACCGCCGGGAGTCGCCGGCGTGATGGGGCCGCACAGGTCGCCGTGGACAAGGTCCAGCAACCCCTCTGCCCGCCGCTTGGCCTGCGACAGGAATGGCCTCCGCTTGAGTTTGGTGGTGACGCACTCGGTGCAGAGCTGGTGAACTCGATCGATGGGAGGAAGCCCCTGCACCATCCCGCGTTTCTCCATCTTGTGCAGGGCGTCGAAGTTCATGTGTCCGAACCGCTCATGCCACAGCCACGCGCCGTCGGTGGCGCGCGCAGCCAGGCAGAGCGGCCGGGCCAGCTTCACTCGCAGGAGGTAGAGGCGTTCCGCCGAACGCCTTACACGCAGGATCAGGCGTCGTGGCATCCGTGGAGTCCGTGCCATCCCACGCACCGGAGCGCGTCGTGCGGACGCTGGGCACTGCCCACGACACAAGTCGTGGGCGCAGTACAAGACGCGCCTGGGAGGATGTATATCCAAGCCAGACTCAACAATAAACCGACGATAAAATTGAATGCAAAAGAAATTACAAACACAGGTTTACTAAATATGCCAACACACCTCAGCCACCCGACGTTCCTGGAGCTGCTGCGGCAGGCGGAGGAGGAGTACGGCTTCTCGGCCGCCCCGGGCTCCATCGCGCTCCCCTGCGACGAGGCCCGCTTCCTCGACGTCCTCCGCCGCTTGTCCCCCTCCTGCTGTTGCTGCTGCGGCCCGGCGGCCGCCCGGCGCGGGCGCGGCGACGCGCGGCCGCTGCTGCGCGGCATGGCCGTCGAGAAGCTCGTCTGGTGACCGTGACGCATACGAGCGAGCAAGTGGGCAGCGGGAAAAAAGGCGAAAGCGACTCGCTCGGCTGGCACGGCCGGGATGAACGCGCGCGTGCCGTGGCATCGGAGTAAAGGGCGTCCTCCTCCAGGTGCCGTACGTGAAAGACGCGAGGGCGACTGGGGAAGGAGCAGGCTGCTGCTGTTGCTGTGTCAGGGTTGTTTAGCTAGGAGCTAGTAGTCGTCTAGTAGATGGTACTTGTTCCAAGGAAAGGATCACGAGAGGGTACATGTTACTATTCTTTGATTTTTGTCCAAAATGTGAGTTGACTACTAGCTATATATAGCACAGGATCACGAGATGGTACTTGTTCCAAGGAAAGGATCACGAGAGGTGCCGTACATGTTATTACTTGTCGTAAACGATCGTAAATTTTCATCTGGAACAGTATTTTTCTCTCACACAAACCAGCCAACAGTACTTCTTCACGAACCAGCAACGATACGAACCAGCCAACCGAACAGACTGATCAGCTATATATAGCACATCACTGTTGTTCGATTCACAAGCTAGCTTTGTACAGTTTGAGTTGTAGCCACGTCCGGCTAGGAATTTGAGTAGACTTTCTACATCTTTCCTAATTATTATTAGGAATATAGAGATTTCTATAGAAAAATACCTCCAATAGCTTTTTTTAATTGATTATTATCTAAATATAACCTTTTTTCTATTTCAGATTTCTCGCCAACCAAAAGATAGAAAACGAGAATGACTCTCTAGAATATGCACAAGATATAGAAAAACTACTGGAGAGTGAAAAGATATAGAAAGCAATTTTTATATAAAAGACTCTCCAGATGATGATTTGGAGAGTAAGTTTTAGAAAAACTCTTGGAGATTCTCTTACTCACAAGAGCTTTGAACAAATCCTCGGTAAATGCAAAGCTCTATTCCATCGTCCTTGCATGCGGTAGCTACTTACTCCCTCAATCCTTAAAAAAAATATAGAAGACTATTATATTAAAATATATATCAAGTTTAACTAAATTTATATAAAAATATTATTTATCGTACTAAATAGGTACCATTAGATTCGTCTTGAAACATATTTTTATAACATATTTATTTGATGTCATAAATATTAATATTTTTATCTATATACTTGGTCAAACTTTAGTCACCTCAACGAGATTGCATATGGAATTATTTTTTTTTGGGGGGGGGGGGGGGGGGGGGTTGAAGGTAGTACAGGTTAAGATATTACCAGAGTTGTGTGCTATTGCTCAGTGCAATAGGGCAACTTCTAAGCTGTCACTATGGAAAGTCAGTTCTCCTTTTCCTATTTAGGCATTATTTGGATCCCTAGAGCTACTAGATACTCCATCTATTCTAAATTATAAAAATATTTTGATTTTTCTAGATGCATTGCTTTTACTATGTATTCAGTCACAGGGTACGTCTAAATTCATAACAAATGCTATCTCTCTAGAAAAGCCAAAACGTTTTATAATTTGGAAAGAAGAGAGTAGCTGCTAATGATTAACTCCTCTCAATCCAAACATGTCCATTAAATAGTCTAGTTAATTGTGTAAGATGAATTTCTAATTCTTTTTTGAAGGGCGATGAATTTCTAACTAACAACTATCTCACTAGTTAGTTAGGTCAAACCAGCTAACAATTAGATATCAAATATTGTCTATGAGTTGTTAGCAAGCTAACTATTAGCCACGAGTATAAATTAATTAGTAAAAGTGGACTACCGGAGTTTGCTAGGAGGTTTGTTATGGGTTACTTCTTTTGTCCTAACAACCTACAAGTTTTTATAATTTTAGATATGAACATGGACAAGCACCAGAGTAGTATGCTAACCTTAGCAGATACAACCTGGCCTGGCTTACTCCCTCCGTTGACAGAAGAATGCATGGTTTTGTGCGATCCGTTGGCCAGTCCGAGCTGACGGCGAGAGGCGGCGGCGGGATGGCAAAGGCCTCAACGGCATGGGACGTGACAGGCCGGCGTCGTAGCATAGCTGTGCTACAGCAATCAGCAATCATATGCACGTGATCGAGCCGGTTCCGCCTAGTCGCCATCACCTGGGTGTTGTCCGGTCCTTAAGGGAGCTGTACTCCTGTACGTGCGAGAACCCGAAGGAAAATGTGGGGTTTCTTCATGCCAGATCGATTAAAGTTCGGTTTAATTAGGAAGACATGTGCTCGGTTCTCCGCTGCTAATGGGAAAAGAAAAGAAGGTTTCTCCTGGAGGGGACTGTGGGTTTCGCAAAAAGAAAAAAGAAAAAAGAAAGAAAGAGGGGACTGTGAAGCCACCAAACAAGTGAGATCTATCACAGCTAAAAGGCGCCTATCCGTCAAATTCCAACCAGAAGATCTATGTTTGTTAGATATAAAGAACCCGAAGATCTATGCAAAATAAAATATTTTATAGTGTATTAGAAATTCCTAGAACCCGAGACATAAAGCTCTCAAAAAAAACTCAGACCTATAACTGTCTCAAAGTAAATCTTAATTTTTTATCACTTGCCTCAGCTAAGCGAGGCGGGTGCCAAGGAGGTATAATTAAATTCATAAAAACATGTTTCAATGTCATCTCCTAGTGCTCAGTATACAGTGATTTCAAAAAAGAAACGAATGTGTGCCCCGTAAAAAAGGGCTGTAAAATCACTTTCACCCACCTGTAACCAGTAGTCCAGTACTAGACAACATAACTAGTTGAAGCTCTTCAGCCTGTTCGGGAGGCCGTATCGTATCGTGGATTATTTACTGCTGGCTGGTTTGGTGTGAGAGAAAAACATTATTCTCGGCTGGAAATTTACGATCGTTTACGAGCAAGCGAACATGCTGCTTAACCGAGGCAATAGGCAATAGGCAATAGGCAATAGGCCAATGTGCATGTGCGTGCGTTCACTCCATTGCTCTTCGACGAACAACGCATCAGCGCAGACCCCTTCCATGCCATTCCTTTTCTTTATTGGTTCTCAAATATGTTTCCTCCTTCCGTGGCATGCCAATATATTCTGTGCATGTAAGTATTTTTAGACATGTTGGTCAGATTGGTCACGGTAGAATTGGCTGCACTTGTACGAACGTTTTTCTTTCTACCATTTTTTCCTTTTTGTTATATATTTATAAGTTATACTACATAGTTTTTTTAATACATAGTTATATATTTATGCTAATATGTTATGATATTAATTTGTACATCTAAGTTCTTGAATATAACTTCTAAGTCCAACTTTACATCTAAGTCATTCATCAAGTTATATATCTAAGTTATACAAGCAAGTTATACACGTAACTTTTTTTAAGTTACTAAGTTATACACATAACCTTTATGCATAACTTATTACCATAACTTATATATCACAACTTTTACAATATAATATTTTGCAAAGCAGAACTTATTAACAGAAGTTTTTATCAGAATTTTGTTAGGCTGTGTTGGCAAGTTGTTTAGAATAACTTACGTACATAAATGGTAGAATAACTTGTGAACATAAGTTGTGTTTCATAACTTTTGTATACAAGTTGCGTTTTCATAACTTTTCTGTTTCCAAGTTTTAGCATAAGTTATAAGTTATATGTTATAAGTCAGTACACATAAATTGCTACTATAATAAAAAAATTTAAAATATATACAAGTGGGTCTAATTTTATTCGTCTCGTCACGTAGAATACTCCGGTGCAAACGAAATTAAAAATAAGTACACCATTTTAAAGTTATAGCAATTTAAAATAAATATTTTACTTTTTTACTAGGACGACGTCACAATCATGTATGAGAGTGGGCGCATGGCATTATCCAATAGGGAAAGAGGTGGGAGTTATTTTTCCTCTAAAAATAGAACTGTAGCTGGTCAGAATATTGATCGCTGTTTTTAAATCGGGTGAGCGATCGCCAATTAGTGAGGTTGCGCGTGTATGTGTCGTGTCGCTGATGGCAAAGGCCTCGACGGCATGGGACGTGACATGCACCCGGCGGAGCCGGCTCCGGCTAGTCTCCGTCACCGTCACCGTCACCCCGGGTGTTCAGTGTTCACTAAGGGCCCGTTCGCTTGCTCCGGAATGGTCTTCCGAAGAATTCCTGGCAGAAATTATTAGTTAATTTATATTAGTTTTTATTAGCTGGAATATTTCCTCTGCGTTAAACGAACGGGCCCTAAAGGGAACGGTACCTCCTTGTACACTGGGTGTTCGTTCTCTGAAGGGAACCTTATTACCTGTAGTCCTTTACTGTATGTGCGAGAACCTCAAGGAACATGTGGGTTGTGGGGTTTTATACGAGACCGATGGATGGGTACGTGTATCTGCCGAACCATGCACGGCGTGTGTACGAAACTCGTGCAGCGTGCCTGGACCTGGAGACCTGCATATCCGCCACACGTTACAGGTTTGTGTCACGGAGATATCGACCGATCGATCGATCGATCAGGCAACTGGCGTGCGTACCAGACGCACGCTGCTGCCCTGGATTTGGGAGCGCATTTGGCGGCGTTCGGTGAAGCACGGACAAGAGCGTCCGGGTGTTTTCGTGGGCAAGGAAGGCGTTAGGCGGGAGAGGAAGTATCTGAGGCCAGCTGACACAAGTGTCTGCCCGTCCTAATTGCTAAACAAGGCCTAACTATTCCAAAGTAACCTTAAGCTTTATGACGTCAGTACGGGTGCTTGGTTACGTTCTTTTTTTTTTAATAATAGGTTTCCCCCGCTTTATTATCATAAAGCGACGTACATCGTTTTCAGTTCAGAGTACTGCGCTCAAGACGCAAAGACTACCATACGGCAAACTGAGAAACACATCCCAGAGTCTGAAACACCACATTAGGTCCAATTACACCGATGACTAATCACATTTCCAGAGTCCTCCGAAAGCTGAGCACTTGATTGTCCCGACTCTGATGTATCCATCTTCCATTTGATTAGCGGCGCCGTGCTTGTTTCTTCCTCCACCAACCGAATAATCTTCTCCAACTTTTCCTGAACGTCCAGCTTGAACATTGGTAACCATCCTCTTAGCATCCTTCCTATCATAGCAAACATTCTCTTCATTCCACTCCACGAAATTCCCTCGAAACATAAAAGGTTGCGTAATTTCCATAACACCCACATAACAGCAGATGACACAATATTACAGATCATATGTCTCTTATTAGCAATCCACAAGGAAGCTATAGATTCAAAATTCTCAACCATCCCCCTATCCAGCCAACCAGATATAGCAGCCCAAACACGTTTAGCAACACAACACTGGAAGAAAAGATGTGAAATCGACTCCTGCTCATCACAAAATAAGCACGTAGGATCACTAACCTCCCTTCTTTTAGCAAGGTTGTCCCTAGTCAAAAGTCTATTACTAGACAGTAGCCACAGAAAAAATTGCGCCATCGGCGGGATATTCAACTTCCAAAAAGTATGGACGAACACAGGCGTAACACCTCTGTGATTTATAATAGCATATAAGGATTGGACAGAATATTTTCTAGAAGAGTTAAAGCTCCACATAATACTATCCTCCTCCTCAGTAAGAGTAATACTCCCTCCAATAGAGCATAATTCTTCCCACATAAGCATAAGTCTCTCAGAGACATTCCTTCTGAAAGAAAGCTGCAACTTCTCACCATTCCAGACATCACTAATTAACTTCCCCTACTGCTCATTAATAACATACAAAGGCAAGTAGAGAATAGCTAAACTGGTATTACCTAGCCACTGATCCTCCCAAAACCTAATCTTCTTCCCATTACCAACTACCCACTTAATGCCCATATGAGCCGCTTGCATGGCCCAAATAATTCCCTTCCAAAAGGGTGATACACCCAGATCAGAGCAGCAGAAAATGTTTGGTTTGGTGGTTTTATATTTAAAATCCACCAATTTGGTCTAAATAGAGTTCGAATTCAGATGGTATCTAAAGATCCATGAACTCAACAAAGCCATATTCAAACTTCTCAGATCAGGAATCCCTAAACCACCAATATCTTTTTTCTGAGAAACCAGTTGCCAATTAGCAAGATGATATTTATGTTTATCCTCTGTATTATTCCAAAGGAAATGTCCCATATGAGAATTAATCAGATCAATAGCCCACCTAGGAAACTTAATAACAGAAAGAAGATAGATTGGTATGCTAGCTAAACAGGACTTAAGAAGGGTTAGTCTGCCTGCATAGGACAGAAGTCTCCCTTTCCATCCTGCAATCCTCTCAATAATCTTATCAATAATTGGCTGTAGATCCTCTCTTCTCAACTTAGAAAAGCGCAAAGGCACTCCCAAATACTTGATAGGGAAATTACTTCTCTTATAACATAAAATTCTAGCAAACTCATTAGCCCTATCCTCCTCAACTCCCACTACCAAAAGGTCACTTTTATCATAATTGATTTTCATACCAGATAGCTGTTCAAAACATACTAATAACCATTTCAAGTTTGCAGCTTTGTCTAGGTTGTTTTTCAAAAAGAGTAACGTATCATCAGCGTATTGCAGACTGATAATACCCCCAGGTTCAGCCTGAGGTAAAAGACCAGAAATGAGGCCCACTCTAGCTACTCTCATGAGTATCCTAGTAAAAACATCTGCTACCAGATTAAACAGAAGGGGAGACAGGGGATCCCCTTGCCTCAGCCCCTTCCCTGGTTTGAAAAAAGAACTATTCTCATCATTGATTCTAATACAGATAGAGCCACCTTCAACAACCCTATCTATCCAACTTCTCCACTTAGCACCAAAACCCATTGATTCTAATATGTCACCCAAAAAACTCCAACTAACCCTGTCATACGCCTTCTTATAATCCAACTTCAAAACAACACCTAATTCTTTTTTCCTGTGGATGTCATGAATTATTTCATGAGCAGCCACCACACTCTCAAGAATATACCTGCCTTTGATAAAGGCAGTTTGGTTAGACGCAATTAGTCTATTAGCCACACTAACCAGCCTGTTATTCAGCAACTTATCAAAAATCTTAAAACTACAATTAATAAGACTAATATGTCTATACTTCTTTAGAGTTTTAGCTTCAGGCTCTTTGGGTAATAGAGTAATCATGGCAAAATTCAATCTGTCTAAACATAACTAGTTTTGCTCAAAGCAATTAACTAAGCACATCATATCCTTTTTGATGATATCCTAGAAAACTTGATAGAAAAGAAAGGAAAACTCATCAGGGCCTGGAGCACCTTCAGCATATGAACCAAAAATAGCTTCTCTCACCTCTTCTTCAGAGAAAGGGGCTTCAAGCATTTCATTTTCCACTACAGTCACCTTCTCTTCCTCTTCCCAGAACCCACTTCACAATTTAACACCACTCTCTTCCTCTTCTCCAAAGAGGTTCTTATAAAAAGATACAACATATTTAAGCATAGCGTCATTATCTTCAATCCAACCCTCCGGGCTCTCAAGGTCAGGAATCCTTTTCTTTCTATTCCGTTGATTAGCCACAGCTTGGAAATAAGTTGTGTTCCTATCCTCCTTCTTAATCTTCCTATCCCTAGATCTCTGTCGTACTTTAATTTCCTCTAGCTTCCATAAGGCCTCTAACTCACTGATAATAGTGTCCATTCTCACCCTATCCTGCTGGCTCAAACCACCATTCTCTTGTTTAATGTATAGATAATCAAACTCCTTAAGAAGTTGTAATTTAAGCTTTTTTACCTCGACATTTCTATTCCAAGACCATCCCTTGGCCTTTTTTCTAAGTGACCTAATTTTAAATTGTCATATATCTAAAGGGTCCGTAAAAGCACATGCAGTATTCCACACTTTAATAACTAATTCCTTAAAATCAGGTTGCTCAAGCCACCATTTTTCAAACCTAAATATATTAGGTTTCTTTCTTTCACCACTATAAAAGTTCAAAATCAAAGGCACATGGTCACTATGGGCTCTGGCTCTTGTTGAAACAAAAGCCAGAGGAAATTTCTACTCAAAGGAATTGGTATAAAAAATTTTATCAATTGCTGCCATAATTGGCTGTTCTTGGTTATTAGTCCAGGTATATGATCTATTAGAAGACTTCAACTCTATAAGGCCAAACTTATTTATCCAATCCTTGAATAGATCCACCCATCTAATATTCACTATACCATTATTTTTCTCCTTACAACTAGACACTAAGTTAAAATCTCCACCAATTACGGTTGGGCCTTCCCAGTTATCTAAGAAGGCTTCCAACTCCTGAATGAACCTTAGCTTCCCCTCCTCATAAGGGGACCCATATACCACAACTAAACACCAAACAAAATTATCAGAACAATTCTTGACCATAACAGAAACACAAAATTCACCATTCATACAAGCAAGAACTTCAAGCTTTCTATCATTGAAACCTACTAAAATGCCACCAGCAATCCCCTTGGCAAGTAGAATCTGCCAGTTAAAATCCTTATGGATGTAAGAAAGAAAAGATTCATTGAAATTATCTTTTTTTTGTTTCCTAAAAACCTACAGAGTCAAGATTATTATCTTTCACAAAATTAGCTAAGCATTGTAATCTGCCTTCTTTATTAAGGCCTCTCACATTACAAAAAGCTCCTATCATTATTAATAAGATTTGAACTACTATCACAGCTTTTAGAAGCTATCTTAACCCAAGAATCTGGGACCACATCACCGACATCCTTCAAAGGAGTACAACCAGAACTAGTTAAAGGAGGAAAATCCTCAACAGTAACCTCAACATCTAAACTACTAGGGAGGTTAACCTCTGGGTTTTTCTCCTCAAACACACTTCTATCCTTTAATTCTTTATCTTTTAGCTTATGCAATTTCTCATGAGCAACCTTATTATCTTCTCCAAAAGAAATTTTAACACTACTAGCTTTAGTCAGTAACTCTTCATTGCTTTTAAAAGCAAAAGAAGTCTTTTGAGTCGTACCTTTCATAGAATTCCTGGCTTTTTTAAGGTCTTGGGCTTTTTGTAGCATGGTTCTGTCATCCTTTGGAACTCTCCTTGGTCTATCCATTCTCTGAGTAGGCCCCATTTCCTTTTCTGCAATTTCTTGGCTTCTACTATATCACCCACAGGCTGATCAACCATCTTCTGAGATTCTAGTAAAGCCCTAGTCTTCTTCATCTTGAGCTGTTTTAGTTTGAGTAGTACTATTCAGCTACACCAAGTCTCCCAGAGAAAACCCATCTTCTTCTAGAGCCACTGCTGACTTAACAGACTTCACCTCTGAATCAGAATCTTCTAGTTCCATTCTCCTTAATAAATCTGAGCATTCCTCATTCATGTTATCAGATAGAGCTAGCTGCCTAAACTCTTCCCACTTTGAGTGATTGGATTCTTTATTGATGAGTTGATAAAACTTATTTCCCATAAGGTCAGGTTCCATCACTCTTGCTTCAAGTGTATGACAAACTAGCAGCATCTCAAGTGGCATACAAGAAAGAGGAGCAGAAAAATCCTTAAGGGATCCACCCGGTTGTGTCATAGAACTCTCACCAGACAGATTCAAACCTATTGATGACTTTTCCACCCTTGTTTGTATAGGAACATTTCCCACAGATTCAGCTTTCCCTTGTCCTTTGACTCACCTATACACCCAGCATCCTCCCCATCAATGGTAGTATGCTGTTTAATAAAGTCCTTCCCAGTAGCTGTTAACAACTTCCCTGCACTCATTCCCATACTAGCAATTAATTGTTTCTCTTGCTCCCAGACATCATCTTGCTCTATCTCAATGTTAACTGTTCTAGCACCAGAAACTGAACCCTGCTTTGATTTGATCACAGGAGTCTTCTCCTTAGCTTCTACAGGCTGACCTTTACTCAGGTCTTTTTCATCATCTAACAGATCATCATCGCCGTCATCTGTACCATTATCTTTTCTCTTGTCATCATCCTCTCCACCATTCCCATTATCTCCAGATTGTCTAGGCCCAGCAGCATTCTCCCCCTCAACATCAAAAGACACAACAAAAATGCTCTTGTTTATCTCATACAGTCTCTCCATAGGAATCTTATATCTCTACAGGCCACCTTTATCCTCACCACCTCGTAGAAAGTCTTGAAAATTGTTGTCCAATCAACCTCAACCATTAACCCAAAGCTAGAAGCCACCTGAGCAAAAACCTTCTAGTGACACCACCTAGGGGGAATCCCCAGAATCTGTATCCACGCCTCTTGTAACTCTGCATATGGGTTCAAATCTCCTATCCATTCCAACACCTCCACTTGAACCCCTTCCTTTCTCAAGTTAAAGGATGGGTAGTTTTTGATGCCAGATACCTTCTTATGAGAGGGGAACCTCACCAGAAACTTCCCAGGTTCTAGCTCCCTGATTTTCCATGGCCATTCTTTGCAGTATATCTCAGACAGCTCCACCTCTAACTCAGCCAAAGAGGTTTGACCAGTCTTTACCCTCACAACACCACAATTGGTCAAGTTTAACCACTGAGTAGACTCTACTGAAGGGATCTCAACATGATAAAAACCCAGCCCCAGACTTGAACTCCCCACATAGGCAGCTATTGGGTGGTCAGATTTCCAAGCAGGGCATAGATTCATATGGTGTCCAGCTATCCCACAGATGAAGCAAATTTTTGTTTCAAGCAATTCCCAACAAAGTGACCCAGCTCTCCACAGTTGTAGCAAGTTAAATTGTGATACCTTGGGTCAATGACTGGTGCTTGATCGAAGAGCTAGATGGCCGGACCACGCCCCTGCATCGGCCCCTTCCTAGGTGGGGGTGTTAGACAATAGTGCCTCTAAACCGTAGATCGGGGTAAGCATCTTACTTAGGGTTCCTGTAGTTCGCCCTGGCGCAGTTGCGTCGTAGCCTCGTGGACGCCGGTGTCGAGGGAGCTCGGCGCGGTGGAGTCTAGCGTGGTGGAGACGATGCAGAGGCGACAACGGAGTCGATGGAGCTTCCCGTCACTAGCAGCATTCTTCTTTAGATCGAATTAGTGTTTCTCTGTCAGTGGTTACGGCGGCTCAGGTCAACCTCGTAGTTCAAGCCATGATCCCCACCTATCTTTTTATAGTGTTATGCGACAGGGGCCCACCAACCATATTAGGATTGGGCGCCTCCGATCAGGGCGCAGATCCAATGGATCAATAGACCGTTGGGCCTATTGGTGGAGATCAACTAACATTCTCCCCCTTGATCTCACTACCATCTTTCAATTTCATATTATTTACGTTTGTTCATTCCATTACAGATTAGCGCATAGAGCATGTTTCATCATCACGGTCAATTGCCAATAGATTTAACAGCTACAACACACCACTCTATTCTGAAATAGATACTTAACTTTGGGCCTTCTTTTGTCCAGGAATTTTAGGCTTTCCCTTAAACCCATGCTAGCTACATGTTCACTGAACACGTTGGGTGGTAAGCCTTTTGTAAGTGGTTCCGCGAGTATCTTTTCGGTACTTATATGCTCAAGACTTGTGACATGATCTCGGACTTTATCTTTCACAATATAATACTTTATGTAAATATGTTTGGCAGCACCATTTGACTTATTGTTGTGAGCATATTGTACTGTTGGATTATTATCGCAGTATAAATTAAGTGGTCTATAGGTGTCGTCAACCATCTTCAAACCGGATATGAACTTCTTGAGCCAGTTCACCTGCCCCGTTGCCTCATAACATGCTACAAACCGTCATACATTGTGGACGATGTAGTGACAGTTTGCTTTGAGCTTTTCCATTAAATAGCTTCTCTGCGAGAGTGAATACATATCCAGACGTGGATTTTCTATCATCTCTCGCATAATCAGAATCTAAATCTCACTATATGGAGTGAATCATATCATCTATACATCATCATGAGGCTTTTCGTTCCTTGTAAATAACATAAGACTTTCTTTACTAATTTCCAGTGTTCTGTTCTAGGATTGCTCTGGAATATGCCAAATAACCCGGTAATAAATGCAAAGTTAGGGCGCGTACATACTTGAGCATATTGCAAGCTTCCAAAAAATCCTCATATCTGTCGCCCTTGACTATAGGAGTAGGTGAGGGACTATATTTGTGCATACTAAATTTCTTTAACATCCTTTCTATGTATGTCTTTTATGATAGTCCTAATACCCCTTTACTTCTATCTCGGTGAATCTCGATCCCTAGAACGAATGAGGCTTCACCAAGATCTTTCATATCAAATTTTGAGGACAAAAACTTCTTTGTCTCCAGTAGTAGACTGACATCAATATTAGCAAGTAAGATATCGTCCACATACATGACAAGGAAGATAAACTTCTCATTCTTAAACTTTGCATAGACACATTGTCCTCTACATTCTCTTTAAACCCAAAATTCTTTATTGTCTGATCAAACTTCAAGTACCACTGTTTTGAAGCTTGTTTTAATCCATAAATGGATTTCTTTAGGCGGCATCCCATTCGTTCTTTTTCTTCCATAACAAAACATTTCGGTTGTGCCATGTTAACATTTTTCTCCAAGCCCCCATTGAGAAATACCGTATTTACATCCATCTGATGTAGCTCTAAATCGCAATGTGCCACTAATGTCATTATGATTCTGAAGGAATTCTTACATGAGACTGAAGAAAATATCTCATTGTAATCAATCCCTTCTCTTTGCATAAAGCCTTTTGCCATAAGTCATGTTTTATATCTCTCTATATTCCCTTGAGAGTCAAGTTTTGTTTTGTAGACTCATTTATAGCCTACTATTTTGGCTCCTTTAGGAATTATCTCTAAGTCCCAAACTTTATTGGCATTCATTGATTTCATTTCATCTTCCATGGCCTCAAGCCACTTTGATGAATGATCACTTCTCATGGCTTTTCAAATGAGGTGGGATCATCCTCCATTTGAAATTCTTCAGTGTTGTACACTTTATAGTCAGCAGGAATAGATGATTTTCTAACTTTTTGAAGCTTTCTAGGGGCCTCCACATTTGGCACATCTTCTGTTTGAGGCTGTTGTTGCTCCCCCTCATGTGTGGCAATAGGTTCTGTAGAATCATGAAGAACAGGTTTCTCATCGTCATTCATTGTTGCCACAGGCGGAATAACAAGAGGTGCTGGCACGACAGTATCTTACACTGTTGGTGCAACGATAGCAGGTAGTGAGAAAAATGGCTCATGAATCATTAGAGTGGACGCATACACCCGCTTCTCTTCAAGGTCAATTTCTCGAGCTACCATGTCCATCAGAATACAATTGTGTCTTTCAGGTACTCCATTCTGCTGAGGTTCGCTCGGTATAGAATACTAAGCTACTATGCCATTTTTTATAAGAACCTTGCAAAAAGTCCAGGAACTTGGCCATATGGGATATGCCGACCGTAGTACTCTCCTCCCACGGTTGGACCTGACTATCTTAATCTTTAAATTGTGTTGGTTTTCAACTTCTATCTTAAATATCTTAAATTTATCCAATGCTTTTGTTCTTTCTTTGATTGGATAAATATAGCCATAATGGGAGTAATCATCTGTGAATGTTATTAACAAATCATAACCATCCACACTCTGTATAGGAAAACGGACCATAGATGTCTGTGTGAATAATCTGTAAAATTCTTACGCTTTGTTTGATATCTTTCTTAATTTTCTTTATATACTTTTCTTTATGCATTCTCTGCATTGTTCTAAATCTGATAGCTCTAATAGAGGAAGAATATATTTTTTTAACTAGTCTTTCTATTCTCCCCCTCAAAATATGACCTAAATGATAGTGTCATAATTTCAACGACGCATCGTGAGTTCTCTTATGCTATAATTTTCAGAGTAACTCTGTGTCACCAGCTGCTTTATCAGTTGTGTAGCATATGTCTTTGAAGAGCCAGTGAACTGACTCTTTATTCTATCGAGATACTCGGTGACCGTATCACAGTCTAGGATTGAGCCCACAATTACAGGCTTAATCGTGTTCTTTATCACAGCTAAACATTTCTTATTGGCAGTAACCTGCTTTCTATGCTCAAGGTTATAGGACATCTTTTGGGATTCAAAATCCCTCTCTTTAGCTGCCCAAACAGCATCAGCCTCGTTTGTCTCCCTCACTGGTGCCACAGGTTCAGTGAAACACGGTGAGGTGACTACCCAGTTCACCTCAGCCAAGATGAAGGCCTGGTCAAACTTTTTCTTAACATAAAAAATAACAACAATTGCATGCCTTGATTTCAACGTTGGTCAAAATTAAAACATACAACTGTTCTTATACACTAATGTTACATCACCGTTGGACAAAAATATAATTAATGCATAAATCATTAAAATTTACAACTATTCTTATACACTAATTCTACATCACCGTTGGGCAGAAATAGAATTAATGCATAAAATCATTAAAATTACGATATTGTTATTAATGACATTGGTCAGAAAATAACATCATCATAATCATGTCAAAATCTCTTTTTCTCCAATAAAATATCACGTTGGTTCAAAATAACTGGAGAATCAACTATTTCTTTAGCAGCGGAAACATGAAAAAAATTCATTCTCTATTTTTCAGAAGCATTAAACTTTTCTCAAATATTCTCTGAAAAAATTATCCCGTTGGTTCAAATTCTAACAGAGATATTTAAAGTAGACAAATATCATCAAAATCTGCTTATGAAAATTAAATAAACTCGGAACTTTATTTACTGTTCATTGTGGCCTGGCCTGCAGCTACAGTACCGTCCCAGCAGCAACAGTGCATGGCCCGGCTTGCCACAGCAGCCCACGCACGCGCGCTGCCTGCACCCAGGCCGCAACCTGGGCCTGGGCCGACAAAGCGGCCTCCCGCTTGCGCCCGCCTTGGCCTGATTTTGGCTCGGTTGATCTGCGCCGTTGATGTAGATCGGACGGCCACACGTGCGTCTCGGCGGATCAAAACGGCGACCTCAGCGCCTCCGCTGAAACCCTAGCGTCATTCGCCCTCCCTCTTCTCTCTCTACGCTCGCGCTCCTTCTCACTCAACGTAGCAGCAGCGAGCAGCGACCGGAGCCGAGAGAGAGAGAGAGATGGCGCCGTCGTTCATGGTGGCAAGACCACGCTCCCCCGCGCGGCCGGCCCCCTTTAACCCTAGTCCATTTCTTCTCTACCTTTCTCTCTCAGCCGCGTGGTGCACCGAGCGAGTGAAGTGGTGGAGCAGGCAGCCATGGCACTGTCGCCGCCCCCCTTGCCGGCGTGCGTGCTCCCCAGCGGGTGAGCGCGCTGCCGTCGAGCGGCCTGGCCGCGGCGCCCCCTTGGCCGAGCCTGGGCGAAACAGCTCCCCCGGCTCGGCCTTCTTCTCCCACGCCGGCGAAGGGTTAGCCCGACGCACGGCGAGGTTGGTCCCTTCCCCTTTTCCCCCTTCTTCTCTGATTTGGATCTTCTTCTTCTCTTATCCGAACCGGTGTTGGGGTAAGGGTTTAGATCTAGGGTTAGGGTTCAGAATCCAACCCACTGTTCTTCTTCCCTAGAGGGTCTTCACGGGTTTAGAGTTCGGCTTTGATTCTCTTCTAGGCCGAATTCCTCTCTCTTCTTCTTTCTTTCACCCAATTAGGGTTAGGGTTAGGAAAACCCTCTTTCTTCTCAGATCCGAATTGGATCTAATCGGTTCTCTACTTTCTTGTCTGTTTCTTCTTGGTTTTTTGCCGATTGGGGATTTGGGTTAGGGTTAGGGCTTCGTTAAGGTTAGGATTAACCCGATTCGTTTTTCTTTCGGCTTGGGTTCGGTTGAACCCTCTGATCTTTTCTTGCCACGCGCCGACGAAGACAATGGTGCGACAGCTTTCCTCACGCGGTGGCGGTGGTGACTGGAAGTCAGTGACGCCCGCCACCCTCCTGTTCTCTTTTCTCTTTTCTTTTACCCGATTAGGGTTAGGGTTAGGGTTTCAATCCATAATGGATCGAACCCTTGTTCTTTCTTTTATTTCTTTTCAATGCTTTATCCAATACTAGATCTACACGTTGGTAACCTTGGCTCTGGTACCATTGTTAGACAATAGTGCCTCTAAACCATAAATCGGGGTAAGCATCTTACTTAGGGTTCCTCTAGATCGCCCTAGCGCAGTTGCGCCATAGCCTCGTGGACGCCGATGTCGAGGGAGCTCGGCGCGGTGGAGTCCAGCGTGGTGCAGACGATGTAGAGGCAACGGCGGAGTCGATGGAGCTTCCCGTCGCTGGCAGCACTCTTCTTTAGATCGGATTAGTGTTTCTCTGTCGGTGGTTATGGCGGCTCAGGTTAACCTCGTAGTTCGAGTCGTGATCTCCACCTATCTTTTTATAGTGTTGTGTGACAGGGGCCCACCAACCATATTAGGGTTGGGTGCCCCCGATCAGGGCGCAAATCCAAGGGCCCAATAGGCCGTTGGGCCTATTGGTGGAGATCAACTAACAGGGGAAAGCTATTGATGCGGTGGGGACGCCTGTTGCCTCAGCGGTGGCAGTGGCAGGCGGGGCTGCCTTTGATACTGATCCTGTTGCCCATGCCCCGAATCCACCTAGCCATGCGCCTGGGGTTGAGGAAACCTCTGCTACTGCGGCATAGGCGGACGAGGTGGTGTTGGGCGCGGGCCTTGAGGCTGACGCCTTGGCTCTTGCCACACCCATCTTCCTCCTTTCGCTATCGATCTCTTGAGGATTTTAGTGAAGGACTTCTTCTCACCCCTTCTGCCCCAGATATCTCTCGCAAAACTGAGCCGCACAGGATGATTGATGATCCGATCTGAACGGCTCACCGGGTGGCAATCCTCAAGCGAGATCCGTCTGGACTCAACTAGATCCCGCCGGATCAATAAGAGGTGACCATCGGAGTTGGTGGAGGAGGTTTGGGTGGGATTTGAGGGCCGAACCCTAAGGTCCCGCGGCGGCGGCGAGTCAATGACCCAGAGCTGACCGAAGAACTCTTCAATCACCTCATCATCCTTAATATTCTCCTGGCATACCTCCCCCCACACGAGCTCCACGCATCGCCTTCCCACCCACTTCGCCTCTGACCAGTGGGGAAGAGGACGAAGCCCTCCCCTGACCAGCGGACCCGCCACAAACCTGGGGCCGAGTGGTCAGCCATGGAGGATGCGGCCATGGCGGCGGGTCAGAGTCTCCCCGCCACGGGCATGGGACATGACGACAGCCTCCAGTAAAAGATTGCAGATTTTTCCCTGCTTGGTTACGTTCTCTCACCCGCATCACTCGCCTCAGCTAATCCAGGCCGGTGTCATCGCCATACGGTTCACTGGACAGTGATTTCCAAAAAAGAAACGAACGTGTCCCCCATGAAACAGGGCTAGCGCCTAGCTGCAAAATCACTTTCACCCACCAGTAGCCAGTAGTAGACACAGCTGATGAGCCAAGCAGAAGCAGCAGCACCCATGAAAACGACAGGAACCGCTCTTACCGTATCAGTTGCAGAGCTGAGGCAAGCGCACAGCAGTGTCGTCCCTGTCCAGTACTGTCCTGGTGCGGACGTCCGGTGCACGCACGGGCGCGCCAAAAACGCACGCATTCCGCGCCGCGACTACTCCTATATATATGGCACCCCGTCGCTCCCAATTCCACATCCAATCCAGTAATCCACAGCCTCGACTGCAACTGAAAGCAAAGCAAGCCTTCACGCAGCAAAGAAGCAAGACGCCACCGGCTCGATCGAGCAGCTCCAAGCATGTGCAAGGTGGTGATCACGATCCCGTCGCTCGTCTGGCTGCGCCGCACGCTGCGGCGGTGGCGGTCCCGCGCCTCCGACGACGACGACGCCGCCGCGGTGCCGGCTGGGCACGTCGCCGTGTCCGTGCAAGGCGCGGCGCCGAGGCGGTTCGTGGTGCGGGTGGCGCACCTCAGCCACCCGGCGTTCCTGGAGCTGCTGCGGCTGGCGGAGGAGGAGTACGGCTTCCCGGCCGCCCCGGGCCCCATCACGCTCCCCTGTGACGAGGACCGCTTCCTCGACGTCCTCCACCGCGTGTCCTCCTCGTCCTGTTGCTGTGGCCCGTTGGCCGCCCGACGCGGGCGCGGCGACACGCGGCCGCTACTGCGGGGCATGGCCGTGGAGAAGCTCGTCTGGTGACCGTGACGCATGCAGGCCAAAAAGGCGAAAGCGACTCGCCCGGCTGGCGCGGCCGGGAAGACTGTGCGCGCGTGCAGGCATTATTCGTGCCGGGGCATCGGAGTAAAGGGGGTCCTCCTCCCGTGCCCTGCGTGAAGGCGACGGCCGCGAGGGCATCTGGGGAAGGCACGGGCATTGTTAGCAGCAGCAGCTGTTGCTGTAGGTTTTCTTTTAGCTAGGAGCTAGTAGTAGATGACACTGGGAAGAAATTGCTCCAAGAATCATGAGAGGGTATGGGTATGTGACGTTTCTTTTGATTTTGGTGGTGTTTTTTTTCTCTGTAATAACTCGATGATCCATCTTGCAAAGGGGATAAACAAAGAAACTGTTCCTTGTATGAAATTCGAAATCATTTTTATCGTCATCTGGTGATGCGTCGAACCTGTCCTCGACGACCATGGATGTGGTTGTTTCGACCACTAGACTATCACCGTGAATTGTGTACGCTAACAACTGGTATTTGAGACTTGTATATAGTACAACAGCCCACTCGTAGTGCTTATATATATACTTAGGTTACAACTTACAAATCCTGCACTGTACTGACAGTGGCTAACGTAATAGGGATTAGTACGTAGAAAGGGGATTGTTCAGGCCATCAGGTAGACAGGTATTCAGATTTTCTGAAATGGAGTAGGGACCGACAAGCTCGATCTGCTTCAGGTCATGTGGGCGGTCAGCAGAACCGAAGGAGGGCCCGTGATTTGGTCCAAAAATGTGAGTTGATAACAGCTATAGCACATCACTGATTCACAGTTGTTCTGGATTCACTAGCTAGCTCGGTACATCTTGAGTTATAGCCATGCACGTCAGGCTAGGAATTTGAGCAAAGGACCTTTGATTTAGGCGTCATTACTCGCAAGAGCTCTGAACAAATCCTCGGTGAATCCAAAGCTCTTTTCTATCGTCCTTGCTATTTAGCTGCATGCTCTCTCCGTCCAAAAAAATATATAATTATAGAATAGTCCATATTAGAGCATGCCAAGTTTAAATAAATTTATATATATAATTAAATTACTAGTATTATCGTATTAAATGGGTACCATTAAATTTGCCTTTAATCATTTTTTTAGAAGTTCAGGGGGGGGGGGGGGGGGGGGGGGAGCATCCCCACCTTTTAATTTCATAAAAAAGAGCATACATGAGCAGCTTGTTATATGTTGCTCATGGCATATTAGCATGGCGTGGGGAGGAGAATATCAAAGCCCAAGCATAGGCAACATGTCTATCTGATAGGGGGCAATCTACATGCCCAAAGCTCGGCATCTTCGCGACACCCCGCGAAGAGGTGAGTGTAGCAAGGAGGCTGGGAACGGAACACCACATCGTGCTTGTGCTTCTAGAGACACCAACAACAAAGTAGAAGAAAGGCATTGTGGATGGCGGTCGAACGCGCCAAAGAGCAGTGACATCTTCTTCAATGTGCACACCGATCCCGTGCCAGAAACCAACTGCAAAGGCACAACCAACAATAAGGTGAGATGTGCTTTCAACCTGAGCGCCGCACAACTCACATAGGTTTGAGTCAATGCAGTGCTTCTTGAGTAAATTCTCCTTCGTTTGGATGCGGTCTTGGACGAGAAGCCAGCCAAAGAACTTAACTTTAGGAGGGCTTTAAACATGTTTTCATAATGTACTTATTTGATGTCACGAACATTAATATGTTTATTTATGTATTTGGTTAAACCATGGACACATTAACCGAGAATGCCTATATAGAATTGTATTCAGTTTGGGACGCAGGCGATACAAGTTAAGATCTTACTAGAGTTGTGCGCTGTTGCTGGATGCAATGGGGCAACTTCAAAAGCCACCACTATGTAAAGTCGGTTCTCCTTTTCTTATTTAGGTGTTGTATGGATCCCTAGAGCTGATAGTTACTCTCTCTCTCTCTCTCTCTCTCTCTCTCTCTCTCTCTCTCTCTCTCTCTTCCAAGTTATAAGATATTTTGTTTTTTCTAAATACATAGCATTTGTATAATTTGTGGTGGAGGGATAGTAGCTACTAATAATTAACTCATTAAATCCAAACAGATCCAGGTAATAGTCTAATTAATTGTGTAAGATAGATCCTCAACTAACAACTATCTCACTAGTACTTGGTAATTAAAATTTGGTAAAAGTGGACTATTGGAGTCTACTAGCAAGTTTGTTGCGAATTACTCCCTCTCTAGCCTAGAAAGTACATAATTCTAAATATGAATCTGGATAAGGACTAGAGTAGTATGCTAACATTGGTAGATACAACCTGGCTATATGGGCCAACAACCCAACTGTTGCGCCCCCAGGAACAATGAGCTGAAGCTGAACGAGCTGCTGGCTCACAGTGGTTTTGTGCGATCCGTGGGCTTAGTACGTGCTGATGGCGAGAGGTGGCGGTGGGGATAGGACTTAACCTCACACGAGTCGGGAGGGGAGATGAGACCCTCCCAACCCTAGGTGCTCCTGGCTCTCTCCCTACCACTGCCAGCGGCCTCCCCCTCCCACCTCTCCCCTCACCCCGTGCCTCCCCCTCCTCTCCTCACCCACACACGTCCACGGGAGCTTCAGAGCGTGCGCGATGCGGAGTTGGGCCACGCGACAAACCCTCCTCGCCAGCACCGCCGCCGCGACCCCGGCGCTAGCGGCCTCCTCCTATGACCTCTCCCCTCACCTCCCTGCCTCCCCTTCCTCTCCTCGCCCGCGTGCATCCGCGTCCGTGGGAGCACCTGAGCGCGTGCGATGCGACGCTGGGCCACGTGATGAGGAGGCACCGCAGCAGCCGCCCACGTCTCCCTCGTGGCGCGCCATGGAGAGGGCCTCCACCGCTGGCGTCGTAGCCCCCTCGCCCCATGCGGTCGCCGCCCTCTCCACACCTCTCCCTCGAGCTGGATCTGTGGTGTGCGGGGCTCGAGCGTGTGACGAGCAGCCCCAGCCGGCCACCTCAATGCCGGCAGGCTCCACCGCATCACGCAGAAGGCCATGGAAGCCACCTCGGCGCCCCACCCGCAGCAGCAGCAGCCGACGCCAGGAAGCCCCAGTGGGGATGGATCTCGATCCACGCGGCCCTCATCTAGGTCCACATCCTCTAGGGGCAGCGGCGCGCCACGGCGGCTGGCGCAGTCCTCCACTAGCGATCCCCCGCCCCCACTATCGCCTAAGCCGGTTGTCGCCACTGTGGCCACCTCGCTTGGGTCCGCCAAGGCGCCGGTCGTGCCTGACGGTAGTCCGTCGCCCATGATAGGGAGTGGGGGAGCGAGCACAGCACCGAGCGCATCGTGCTGCCAGCCGCTGGCACCTCAGGCCTCCCACAGCCCCTCCCCTCTCTGACCAGACACGACCCCTTTCCACTCAGGTTGCTTCTCTGGTGGGCGGACGACGACAGCGAGGAGTCCGACGACGACGACCCTACAACCTACCTCGACGTCGTTCGTCGTTCGACAAAGCCTATTGATGCATCCCCACCACGCGCCCAGACTCATCTGGTCATGACTCGGGGTCGTGGTGTGATGGACGCTAGACGGCAGGGGCCTAGTTGAAGACGGAGGAGACATAGCCGCCCGCGCCCCCCAGCTGGTGCACGGCCTGCCTGCTCGGCTATTGAATGGTCGTATCCCTACCCGCCAACGCCTCGGTTGCCATGGAAGGGTCTTCGTCCCCAACGCCGATGGGTGGCGGGAGATCCTCCCACGGCAGGAGACGCAACCTACGACCGCCTCAGTTGAGCATCGCCAAAAGTAGCTCCCGCAGTCACGAAAGATTCCCACAAAAGCTTCGCGATAGATGCTTTAATTGTATCTCCTACTCGCACTATGTCGAAACTTGCCGGTTGCCATGATGTTGACTACGCTGCCACGGCTACTGCCACCTAGCCAGGGACTACAAGTGGCCCAGGTCTGCGAAGCCGGTGACGAAAGGTGGCAGCCTGCCACGACACTTTGCTCGTGGCGACCCTCTGGCATCCCAGGCGAGACACGGCGGTCCACCAAGCTCGGATGGGGCCACGCAAGGGGCCATGGGGGGCGCCGACAGCACCTGCCGCCGGCGCCGACGGAGTAAGCCGATGAGAGACGTCAGCAGGGGGTGCCTGCCGACAACGTTGCTTCTTCTGCTACTACACATTGCTTCCTTAAGCCAGACCCGCTGGCATTGGTGTTGTGTGCGAGCACAGGACCTCCCGCATGGGTCGTCTTGTTTGACCCGATGTTGGAGGAGCTTGTCGCCTTGCTGGTCGTGAGCAGGCCAATGAGAGTAGCAACACCTGAGTGTCTACCTACTCAGGCGACAGCCCCTTAGGAGGTTGAAGCACCCGTGGTAGACACATGTTCCCCGGCGATGGTTGCTCAATGGACGACGGACTTGTCTCTGTTGTCGACAGCGCAGGGGCCGCCACAGCTCACGCCACCACGGGTGGGACCACCCGGCGTCGCAGATGACTACACCAACCCTAGCGACGCGACACCCATGCCACACGAAGCTGCCCGGCGTCTCGCACGGTCACCGAGGCGGTGCAACTCAAACGAATGACGTCATTAATCGCCAACCCACCAAGGCAGAAGGTGGCAACCACAAGGTAAGCCCTACCAAAAAGGAGCAGACGGATTGCCGCTCAGCCACTGGCGCATATTCCGACCTCCAAGCGGAGCGAGGTGCTCCTCATGTAGAGGATGGACTTTGCACTGCCGGCAGCTCCAATTTCATCCGTGTCCAAGCGAGCATGTGGTGACTTATTCGCAGGGAACTTGACGTCGAGCGGAGTGGAAGCTCTGGACGAGTTGTTCCTGGCGACCAATGCTAGGACGAGTAGAAGACTCTCCTCAGATGACAGAGCAGGGTCGCGCGGCCAGCAGCGGAGACGCCCAGCTCCGTAGGTTATTGCGCTGCTCTTAGCTCGGTTGTTCACTTTTATGTAATATCGAGGTTCGAAACAATTTGCTAGGAATGTTCAGTCATAAATGTACGATTTCCTAGGACGCTCATTAAAAATATGTTATGTATATGGTTTAATTCTTCTTCTTAATTAAAATGATACGAAAGAGAGGTGACGGTGGGATCAGGACATCAGCAGGTAGATGAGCTCTTAACCGAGGCAATAGGCATGTGTCGTGTCGCTGATGGCAAAGGCCTCAACGGCATGGGACGTGACAGGCCGGCGTTGTAGAGTACTAGCTGCTAGTACAGTGGTAGTACTCAGGATCACATGCACGTGATCGAGAGCCGGCTCCGGCTAGTCGCCATCTGGGTGTTGTCCGGCCCGAAGGGAACTGTACCTGTACGTACGTGCGAGAACTCGAAGGAAAATGTGGGGTTTCATACGAGACCGACGGGTACGTGTAACCGCTGCACGGCGTGTGTACGAAACCCGTGGACCATGGTGACCTGCAAATCTGCCATGCGTTGCAGGTTTGTGTCACGGAGATATCGACCGATCGATGCAGGCAGCTGGCGTGTGCGCGGAACGAGCTCATGCTGCTGCCTGCATTTGGGAGTGCTTTTGGCGGCGTTCGGCAGCTGCAGATGCACCGCCAGCACGTTTGCTTGCTGACGGCTCCCCGGTGACGTACGTACGTACGTACGGTACGAGCGCGTGCAGGATCTGGGTTTCGTGGTCTCGTCTCCGTGTGTTTTCCTACGGTCTGAAGCGATGTAATTATGAGAATCATGTCAGTGAAGGTAGCAATTATGAGAATCATGTCAGTGAAGGTATCTCTTGTTTAACTAAATTTACAGTAAATAGTATTAACATTTATGTCTTTAAATACTTTTTTTAAGAAAATAGATTTCATGACAAATCTAATGGTACTTATTTTATATCATGAATGCTAGTAAATTTTTTTATATAAATTTAGTCAAATTTAAAACTGTTTGACTTCTCGAAAAGTAATAATTGCATTCTTTTGTAGACGCAGGGAGTACTATTTATTAGGCTGATATCTTACGTTTAATAAGAATCGATTTAAGTTCGGTTTAATTAGGAAGACATGTGCTCGGTGCTCTGCTACTAATGGTAAAAGAAAAAGGGAATTTTTCTGAAGGGGACTGTCAAGCCACCAAACAAGTGAGATCTATCACAATTCACAACTAAGGCGCATATCTTGTCAAATTCCAGCCAGGAGGTCTATTTTTGTTTGATATAAAAAAACCCGAAGATATATACAAAACAAAATATTGTACTCCCTCCGTCCCTAAATGTCTGTCATTTTCGCTTCCCGAGAAATAACTTTGATTAAATGTATATTAAAAAATATTAATATTTATGATACATAATTAGTATCACTGGATAGATATTTGAATCTAGTTTTTTTAATAAATTTATTTAGAGATAGAAATGTTGCACGTATTTTCTATAAATCGAGTCAAAGTTATCGGCACGTAAATCGTGACGACTAACATTTAAGAACGGAGGGAGTATATTGTATAAGCATATATATGGTAAATAGTTACTCGATTAATCAAATATATTTCCAATGTGTCCATAGTTCCGGTACTCATTAGGAATTCCTAGAGCCGGAGACATAAAATCTTAGAGCTATAACTATTTCAACGTAGTCTTAAACTTTTATCACTCGCCTCAGCTAAGCGAGGCGAGCCAAAGAGGTATAACTAAATTCATGAAAGAAGTTTCCCAGTTATTGTCCTAGTGTTGAGTAGACAGTGATTTCAAAAAGAAGCGAACGTGTGTCCCGTGAAAGTGGGCTGTAAAATCACTTTCACCCACCAATAACCAGTAGTAGGCAACATATAACTAACTGTGCACTGTCCATAGCAGCACGGGAAAAGCAGGACCACACGTTCTATCTCAGTCATTCTTCACCTCTGCAGCATGAATCTTCGAGCATCTCTTATGGCCCTGTTTGACTTACCCCATATTTAACTTGTTCGGTTTCTTTTTCAGTCGAAACAGTGTTTTTCTCTCACAACAATTCAGCCGGAACCGTGTTTTCAATCAGTTTCAGCCAAGTTTCAGACCAGCGAACGGAGCCAATCTCTCCTATGTCGCCGCCGCCGCCCATGACCTTGTTTTCCTAAGCTGACGCTACCCCTAACCTCGGCAGCTGCAGCTCCAGCACCACGCAGGCCTCCGTCACCATGGCTCCGGCTTCGGCCACATCTTCTGCCATTGCATCGGCTCCGACAACGTCGAGCTCACCCGCCACTGCCATGGCCATGGCCTTCTCTTCCTCTCCCTCTCTTCTTCTCCATCTCCAACGGGCTTAATTAGAAAGGGGGTCAGGAGAGATAGGCAAGCCTGATGGTGGGGACGAACCGCCATAGGAGCGGGTGGCGGCGGAGACTGTTGGGTGGGGTTGAGATGGGAGTGCCATCGCAGGACCCGACCCGTGCTCCTTCCGACGGTGTTGTTAGCCCGGCACAGTCGTGCCATGTTCGAGCTACATGAATCGTAGGAGCTGTTCGACTGATGGTTTCTATGGCTGATAAATTGACTGATGCTGATTTGTTATGAGAAAAAAACATTATACCTTAACTGATAAGTACAAGCGAACATGGCGCTAAATCCTACGGCCACGATAGCGCCCTCGTACGGCCACGATAGGTGTGGCGGCCATAGCACGCGTGGAAAATCCACTCTCCTGCAGCACCCATGAAAACGACAGAAACCGCTCTTTTACAGAAACAGCAGTATCGTCCCTGTCCACTGTTCTGTTGCGGACGTCCGGTGCACACACGGGCACGCCAAAAAAAAAACATAACACTCGCGATGCCATTGCCATCTACTTCTATATATATGGCCACCCCGTCCCGCCCAATTCCACAGCCTCGACTGCAACTGAAAGAAGAGCAAAAGCCTGAGCCTCCACGCAGCAAAGAAGCAAGGCACCGCCCGCTCGAGCTCTCCAGGCCTCCAAGCATGTGCAAGGTGGTGATCACGATCCCGTCGCTCGTCAGGCTGCGCCGCACGCTGCGGCGGTGGCGGTCCCGCGCCGCGGAGGCGGCCTCATCCTCATCCTCCTCCTCGTCGGCCGCGGTGCCGGCAGGTCACGTTGCCGTGTCCGTGCAAGGCACGGCGCCGTCGTCGGGGCCGAGGCGGTTCGTGGTGCGGGTGGCGCACCTCAGCCACCCGGCGTTCCTGGAGCTGCTGCGGCAGGCGGAGGAGGAGTACGGCTTCCCGGCCACCCCGGGCCCCATCGCGCTCCCCTGTGACGAGGACCACTTCCTCGACGTCCTCCACCGTGTGTCCTCCTCGGCCTCCTCCTCCACCTGCTGCTGTGGCCCGGTGGTCGCCCGGCGCGGGCGAGGCGATGCGCGGCCGCTCCTCCAGGGCATGGCCGTCGAGAAGCTCGTCTGGTGAGTGGTGACCGTGACGCATGCAAGTGAGCAGGTGGGAAGCGGGGGGGAAAAAGGCGAAAGCGACTCGCCCGGCTGGTGCGGCCGGGAAGACCGTACGCGCGCGCAGGCAGTTCGTGCTGCCGGGGCATCGGAGTAAAGGGCGTCCCTCCTCCCGTGCACTACGTGAAGGCGGCGCCCCCAACGACGACGGCCTCGAGGGCAACTGGGCCGGGGAAAGCCACGGGCATCGTTAGCTAGGAGCCTAGGAGCTAGTAATAGATTGTACGTACTTGGAAAAATTGGTCCAAGATCAAGAGAGGGTATGTGAGGATTCTTTGTTTTTATTGGTGTTTTTTCTCTGTAATAACTCGATGCTCCATCGTGCAAAAAGGAATAAACAAAGAAATTGTTCCTTGTATTGTATACAATTATTTTTGTCCTCACTGTGGCATGCATGTGTTCGTGATACTGATGCGTCAAACCTGCCCTCGACGACCACTAGACTACCACCGCGAATTGTATACGCTGGCAACTGGTACTTCTCGTGGTTTACATGGCGATTACCTACTGTAAAAAAAACTGAGACTTGTATATAGTCCACCAGTAGTGTTTATATATGCTTATGTTAACAAATTCTGGACTGACAGTGGCTAACGTAATAGGTACTCCGTATTAGTAGCAAATAATACTTCTGACATATACAGAAAGCAGATAGTTGAGGCCATCATGTAGACAGATATTCAAGTTTTCTGAACGAAGCTCGGACCGGCAAGTTCCACCTGCTTCAGGTCTTGGGGTATCCGATTTGAGGAAACTTTGGTCCAAAATGTGTCGCAAATTCACAATGTGAGTTCAGAACAGCTATAGCACATCCACTACCAGACCAGAGAAAACTCCTGTCGGTTCCGCATATTCCTGTGGGTTCATAGAAAACCGTCAGGAACTTCGTAGAACTCTAGTCGGCTGCTAAATCCCGTCAGGAAACGTTCTCGTATTCCTGTCAGTTGTCGAATAACCCTCAGGAATCTCCAAAACCGTCAGGAGACGCCCGTTTGTTCCTGTCGGTTGCTGATAGCTGACAGGAACCTAGATCCCCGCGACCGCAAACCCGCCCGCGAACTCAGAGCGCCAAAATGTTTTCTGCCTCCCGCGTTTTACTGTATAATTATGGGACCCACACAAAGGCATATATATACCAAACCCTAGTCCCCCCCCCCCAATTCTCCACCCTGCCACCGCCCAGCACAAATGGGTCGCCTGCGGCCCAACCCAAGCACCGTCGCACCCACCTCCCATCTGCACGCCGTGGCTCCCCTTGCATCCCCGCACCGTGGCTCTCCTCGAATCCTCGCGTCGCCGCCCCTTGGTGCTCCACCCAGCGCCGTTGTCCTCTGCAACCCCAGTAGACGCAACAACGCCGCCATCCCTGGAGTCCGTGCCCCTGGAGTACCTAATCAGTTGCTAATTTGACATATTGTATGTACCTAATCAATTGCTTCAAAATGTTCTCTAATCATCTTGTGTTTTAGGATATTTTTGACAAACTGAACATGGAATTACCAACAGAAATTAGCAAATGCAAATGCTTCTATGCCACCAATTGAACAGGTCTATATCTTACCATGCATTTATAATATTCATGGGGCTATTGAGTTCCCAGCTAGCTCCATTTTAGCATTGTGCATCTCACATCACATAAGATAAGGTCTCGATGTAATCATGTGTTGTCTGTACTGTTAGTCACTCATCAATTTAAGTTCCATCACTTTGTAGGGTACAGAGTCATCACATGCTGGAGACGCTGGTTCTGGTGGTCAAGAGAGCAATGGCATCGAAGAGAATGAAGGTGTCGGATACCGTGAGAAGGGGTACCCTAAGCAAGATCCAAAAAACGACTGCTTAGACTTCGTAAAGATCGAAACCAGCTAAACGCTGCTGGCCTCGGCCAATTGTCCGACTCGTCTGAGGCCCCATCGCCGCGAGCCTCGGCCGACCCTCCCCTTCGCCCGAGGCCCCTCACCACGGGCCTCGGCCGATTCCCCGTCAAAGGCCTCGGCCGGGCCACCGACCCTCTGTCTCGCGCAAGGCGGACTCGGCAGCACTCCGCCACCTCTTCCTTCTCCCGTCCCTCTGGCAAAACGTCGTGTCACGACGACTCAGCCAACTGCTGCCCCTGACAAAAGCCGCACGCCCGGCACAGTACAGCAGAATGGCCGATGGGACAGAAGGCAGGACTGGGCAGGGGTTACCCGCCACTGTACTAACCACCGTGACGCCCATGCCTCACTATGCTGCCAACTCCTGCACCGAGGACGATGCAGCGTGGGGAGCCATATCTGGGCTACTGTAGCCTCGGAATCAGTACCCAAAGCCAATAACTCCCCCCAAGGACCTCGACAGTTTGCTTCACGGGCTCGGCAGCCTGAGGGTCCATGACCACCGAGCCCCCCGCGATGGCTCGGCCTCGGCATAGCCGCTGCCCCCTACGACGTCATTACCCGGCAACCCGCACGTCGCCCGCCATGTCCTGCATCAAGCCGTACTGGAGCCCCACGACGCACAAGACCGAGTACGACCAGCATGTCACTTCCGCACGTCCCATCGAGGCGCTCAACCACTCCGACAAATCACACGACGGCGCAGTACAGCGACGTGGCAGACCAGACGTCCGTCACGTCAGCACCCTGCCATCCACGACGGGACTGTGCAAGGGTTACCGGCTACTGTGCTGCCTAAACTCCTGCACCAAGGACGGACACGACGTGGGGAGTCAGAACCGGGTTCCTGTGACCTCGGGGCCAGCGAACCGACCGCTCCGCCCCGCTCGAGACCCCCGATGAGCCTCGGATTCCGCCTCGCCCGAGACTCCCGGTAGGGCCTCGGGCGAACTGGCCATGCTCCGCCTCGCCCGAGGCTGGGCTCGTCCCGCAATCTCGTCACCTCCACCTCAAAAGCCACTCTGGCAGGCTATCGCATCCAATTAATGCACCCAGCTGCCCTCACTACGAAAGTCACGATCGGCAGTATGCCGCGACAGGACAACGGTCAAATCGCCTTTTTACCATCCCTTACTGACGATACAGGGCACCGTATCCTGTAGACGCATGTTCGGCACTGTTCCGCCCAAATCAACTATCGGCGATGGCCGCCCAGACCTCACATTGCCACCCGCTAAAGGCCTCGGCACAGCAGGCCTCAGCACAGTGGGTCTCGGCCTCAGCGCGATAGGTCTCGACACAGCCTACTACAGCAGCCACCAGGCCTCGGCATTTCACCAAGTCAACAAAAGTACAAGAGCGCAGCATGTCGTCAGCCTTGAAGACCATACCGACTAGACATCGACTGGAACTCCCACGACGCCATACTGCTTCAGGGAGCGGAATACGTCAGCAAATAGTAGCCTTCTCATGTACCTCTCGCTTCCTCCTTGTGACTATAAAAGGAGGTAGCCAGGGCCATTTCTGGGGGGGGCAGAAGGACAAACACACCGATAGAATCACGCACTTCCACGCTGCTTGGGAGCAACGTCCCAAGCAGTTCGCACCACCCTCGCCGAGACCTGGGGCTAGCTCCCTCTCTCACTCAGCTTGTAACCCCCTACCACGAGCACTCCGGTGCAAGGAATACAAGATCAATCTCTCAGACTGGACGTAGGGCCTCGACTGCCCGAACCAGTATAAACCTTGTGTCTCTTTGCATCACCATCCGGGATTAGGGACACGCAGTACAAATTCACTCGTTGGTTGAGGGACCCCCGGTTCCAAAACACCGACAGAAGGCAATGCTAACATAGACTAAAATAGTGTCTAGACAGCGTAAGCCTCTTTTTGTGCAGTTGGAGTGTATATGGTGAATCTCCAAGTTCACTAGCTTCTGTTGAAGTAAGCTGACCTCTATTGTGCAGTATTATACCTAGTATGTAGTTGTCCTCTATTGTGCAATCTTATACCTAGTATGTAGATGTCAAAGAGTGGAAAGGCCTCTCTGTTATTTAGTTGGCATGTAAGCAGCTAGACTTGCTGAAGCCTTTTGCCTCTTGAATTGTTACTTAGTTGGCATGTAAGCAGCTAAGACTTAGTCAAGTCTTGCCTCTTGAACTTACTTAGTTGGCCTGTAAGACTTGCTGAAGTCTTGACTCTAGAGAAATGTGGTGAATTTGGACTTGTGAACCACTTTGAAGTGTAATGTGCAATTTGGATTTAGAATGTGTGTGTAAATTTATCTCTATGATGCCAAATGCATGTGGTAGAATAATATATTTTTATGTTTTTCTGGAATCAAAATGGATGGTTATGTACCTGATCTTATTCCTGTCACATCTCCTGTCAGGAACTGGAAAAGGATTCCTGTCATTTTGTTGGGGGAGCCCATACGGAGTATGGGCCAACTCCCCCTCGAAGAGGCCTGATGAAGGAATAATGGCGGAGGCTGTCCCTAAAACGGCAGAGGCTCTATCCAAAACGGCGGAGGCTCTCCCCAAGACGGCGGAGGCCTAGCGCAAGGATAATGGCAGAGGTTCTCCTCGAGATGGCAGAGGCTCTCCCCAAGATAGCGGAGGCCTAGTACAAAGATGACGGAGGAGTTTCTACCCAGGACAGCGGAGGCCTAGCGCAGTGATCATGGCGAAGGTGTTCCCCAAGGTGGCGGAGGCCCATCAAAGAACGATCAAGTCAGCAAGGCATACGTGAGGACATTTGATGGGCCTCCAATGGGCGTCGGCTTAGGCCCAAGGTGAAGACATTGCGAGACGGTATGATGAGAACACCCCTGAGGTTAGACACTAGGGCTGGAATATTCCTAGAATGTACCGTAGCAGTTGAGGGGCACTGTTGTAAACTCTGCAAAGTGGTAGTTGAGCCCTATAAATAGGGAACACTTGTAACTATACAGGGGGGCTGGGAGATGAATGAAGGAATGAAACCCTAAGTCTTGTGAGTCTGTATTTGATCCTCATTCGCTCTTTCAGGCAGTGCCTCTGCCGAAGCTAGAGTCTGGAGCCTCGACCAAAGTCGAAGGCCTCCGCCCCTTTCTTACTCCCACTTTGCCAAAGCCTACTGAATCCCTCGTTTAGCGACCTTCTATCCGGAGCCTCTAACGGATGATCTTGTCCGAGAGGAGTGCACCGCGTTCAGGGACCTCCACCCGTCTTAGGCGGAGGCCGGCCTCCGCCCATCTTAGGTGGAGACCCCAACCTTAGACGAAGGCCTCCGCCCACTTCTCACTCTTGTTAGAAACCGATGTTTCAACAGTGGCGCCCACCGTGCTCGGCATGAAATTTTTTGCAGAGCTAGAAGTTGGAGCCCTCGTCGGCATGCCTTCTCCGGCCCGTCCTTCGCCAGTCGC
The DNA here is from genome assembly GCF_019320115.1 of Miscanthus floridulus. Taxonomy (NCBI): domain Eukaryota; kingdom Viridiplantae; phylum Streptophyta; class Magnoliopsida; order Poales; family Poaceae; genus Miscanthus; species Miscanthus floridulus. The sequence continues at coordinate 93,990,595 of NC_089590.1, read as the reverse complement.
CACTGGCCTTCATCGCCGACATTCTCTGGCTAGACCTTCATCAGAGGACCTTCTCCGACCTGTCTTCGTCGATGCACCTTCTTCGGCTTAGCCTTTTGTTGCAACGACTTCATTAGCAGACTGGCAGTAAACCTCACCCCCGCTGCAAAGCTAACCAAGTGCCAATGTTACCTACGTGTGTGCAGGTAACCAGAGGAAGGCGCTCGCGGATGGTGCGGGCGCGCCGGTTCACCCTCCGCTCGTAGGGGCGAAGACCCAAGCAGGAGGACGACAATACTTTGCCCGCTGCCGGGATGGTGCTGGCGATCGACCTCTGGCCCAGCGCCCACCGTGCCCGTGCGGAGGCTGCATCCTTCGCCGCAACTCCCGAACAACTCCGGCCTCGATCTACCGCCCATTCCACCGGCTGCCGGGATGGTACTGGCAAGGCCGTCGGCCTCCGGCGATCTATCCTAACCATATGCATGAAGTGTGCAATGCATCGACTACTGGGCAAAGGCCACAACAATCATCGCTGTCAGCCTGACCGGCTAATTGGAATTATGTTTGTCTCTAGAGTCTGACAGAGCTATCACATCAGGCTTTACCTCTCGCCATTTGTGTTTTTATATTCGGCTCTTGGTATATGTGTGTCTCCAACTCTCCATTCTCCTAGCAATATACGAAGCAGTACATGGAGACATCTTTGGTAGCCCATGACTCTAGCCAGTTTTTGCCTTCGGCTTGTATCATGTTTGGCCCATCTATTTTGAGCATGAGCCTTCGAATGACCATGCAAAACTCCAATCAATGCTGCTGCCCAAAGATAAGTATGCTACCCACCTTAATATTAGCCTTCGTATAAAAAAAAGTTCATATACATATACATGAGCTAACCTTCTTGAGTTGAGATCATCGTGTCCTTCGCGGGCACATGGGTCTTAAATGAGCAGCCACACCTACGGAACCTCCGCACGCTAACCAGATTACCTTGCAAGCTTTTGTGCTCTGTGTGCATGCGCAGCTTGTTCCTTGGCACTGCATTGGTCGAAGGCCGAACACACGCAGAAGGGCGAAGGTACAGCCAGGCGGGCCTCCGCCACGGACCTCCGCTCCCAGACTCCACACCAACCATGCCCGCGCGGAGGCTGCATCCTTCGCCACAACTCCAGAACAACTCCAACCACATCAAGAAGTGAAGGGGGCAAACTGATTTTTATCCGCAGCTGCCGGCCCAACATGTTGGCAACGAAGGATTTGACCTCCGACACAAACCGCAGCTAAGTTGCTTAACTTTTCGCAACTTCGAAATTCTTGGACTACAACACCAAAGGTATCAAAATAGCATAAGAGAATACTTTTCATTAGCTTATAATCCTAACAAAATTCGCCCTTGATATTTATTTTTACACATTCTTGGTCTAACCTTTGCCTCTCGAGGCAAATTTCGTAAACCAACCTTCATGTATAACTTGTCACCAATGTGACCCAAAAACTTGTTGTGGCCTTCGCCGCATCGAAAGCATGGCCTAAGTGGCTATACATGCTTGGCCCCGACCCGGCTAACTTAAAACAATTTTCAACTGTTGTCGAATCTCTTTTTCAATAACATGCAGGTCACCAGCGCTGTAAGTATCTCTTATCCTCCCAAGCTAACCCCTTAGAATATATTTCATTTGTTATATGCTCGTTTGCAACTCCTCAAGACAAATCAGTCAGTACTCCTCATCAGGCAATTCTTCTCGTTAAGTGATCAGCCTTCGTCACATATCTGTCCAACAACTCTTTGAATCAGTCAGTCAGTGGTTCTCATGGAATATTCAACACTTATCAGAAAACTCAGTGATCCTCTATGAGTCAGTGAACATTCATCTATAAATGGCCTTCTCCACCTTCGACACGTATTGGCCTTCACCAGTCAATAACCTTCGTCAGCCTTTGGCCTTCGTCAATTTGAGCCTCCGTCAGTCATGGTCTTCGTTCATCAATCAGTGGACTTCACATATTATTGGTTTTAGGCAGCCTACATCAGTCGTAGGCCTTCGACAGTGAGCAAACTCTATCAGTCAGTGGCCTTCGTCAGTTAGTTGGTTTCCATCAGCATTACACCATCGGCAGTGACTAAACCTTTGAGCCCTCTAACGCTAACACTTTCCCTCATTTTTGCAGGTGGCGTTGTTCAATTTCCTCCTTAAAGTATTTATAATATATTAATATGCATCAACCCAATGTTATTTTGTCTAACCTTCGTAGGGAACTGATTACTTATATATTCAATACTATTACATCCATACCCGTGCAGGTCCTCAAATGGCAGCCTTCGCAAGCTATCTGAACTATAACCCTCTCATATAATTGAGAGCTTATCTTTTATTCAAACTTTACCATCATTTTTGCAGGATGCATAATAACTTTACACCTTTTAAATATTTTTGCGCAAATGCTATCATTCTCATCATCGCATACATATATTGCGTAAGTACATTGCAATGCATGGCCCGGGCCAACCAGAAGAAGTCCCAAGAATACACGTGCGCCATGACTCTATGCATCAAAATCCTAGAAGAAGTCCCGAAACAACACGGGCACCAGGTCACGAAGCTAAGGCTGTCGTGCCGAGAATACACGGGCGTCATGACTCTATGCATCAAAATCCTGGAAGAAGTCCCAAAACAACATGGGCACCAGGTCACGAAGCTAAGGCTGTCGTGCCGAGAATGCACGGGTGCCGTGACTCTATGCATCAAATCCTGGAAGAAGTCTTGAACCAACACGGGCACCAGGTCAGGAAGCTAAGGCTCTCGTGCTACCTTCACGTATCATATAAATGGCTAACCATCTTTTGTAGCTAGTGGGAAAGCCAGTGCCTTTCTGGGTGTCGAAAGACTTGCAAAGCAAGCCGATATTCGACGAAGCTATAATGCCCAACCTAAGTCCCTAAAAATGCAGGAGATCAACTCAGTTGCATTTTTACGACTTCTCCGACCTTCGACATGCGGCGTCGGCGTCGGCGTCTATGTCGGCAGCGCCTTCGCCAAACTCTTCGGCACGAGGGGCTCCGCTACCATCTTCGGTAACTTCACCAACATCGCCTCCGCCAAAACACCTGTTTCTTAGGAGGGCCTTCGCCAAGCAGCTTTGCAGGAGGACCTTCGGCAAAACCATGATAACTAGCCTCCGCCAACGTGACGGCATGAGGGGCTTCATCGACACCTTCATCGTGTACAACAACATCGCCTCTGTCAAACAACTTTTGTAATATGGCTCAAGAACCTCCGTCGACACCTTCGACACCAAGTTCTACAACACCTTCGTCGACGTCTACATCGGCAAACTTGCTTCTGAACACCTAATTCCACTACTACAATTGCGTCGCCTACACCAAGTGTCACTAAGGACCTAGTCACGAGCACTAGCCAAGAGGGGCTAGGGAAGCACGCGGAGGACCAGCTTCTCCGGGGCATCAAGTCTTTTTGCCTGGTGCTCGTGAGCAACGGTTTGAAGGTCTCACAACAACCTTCTACCTCGACTACTATGACTACGTCGACTACACTAATTGTGGCTAAAAACTCAGCCACAAACACCAGCCAAGAGGGGCTAGGGGAGTGCACCAGAGGACCAACCACTCAGGGGTGTGAGGTCTTTTGTCTGGTGCTCGTGAGCGAAGATTTATTAAAGACCTCCACCCAAAGAAGGATCGGAGATGAAGACCTCCGCCCGAAGAAAAGTCAAAGACATCTGCCCAAAAAAGGATCGGAGATGAAGACCTCCGCCCGAAGAAAAGTCGAAGGCCTACGGAGGCTAGCACACCAAGACGATACCAGACTCGTAGGTGAAGACCTCAGAGATGAACACCTACGAAGGCCTTGGAAGCAAAGACCTATGCATCATGAAGGCACCAGAGGCGAAAGACCCAAAGGCGATTGAAGACCTCCGCCCGAAGAAAAGTCGAAGACCTCCGCCCAAAGAAGGATCAGAGATGAAGACCTCCACCCAAAGAAAAGTCGAAGGCCTACGGAGGCCAGCACGCCAAGATGATATCAGACTCGGAGGTGAAGACCTCGGAGATGAACACCTGCAAAGGCCTTGGAAGCAAAGACCTGCGCATCATGAAGGCACTAGAGGCAAAGACCCTAGAGATGAAGACCTGGGAAGGCCTCGGAGGCGGAGACCCACACGCCGAGGTGACACCAGAGGCGGAAGACCCAAAGGCGATTGAAGACCCCCGCACCGAGAAGACATGGAGACGAAGGCCCATACATCAAGCCTTGGAGACACACCTGCGCGCCAAAAAGACATCATAAGCAAAGGCCACAAGGATACAGACCTACGCATCGTGAAGGTCCCAAAAATGAAGACTAGAGCACTGAGCGAAGCCGATGAACCATGCTATAGAAGCAGCAGAAGGAGCCGAAGGCCATAGATGAAGAAATCTGGAAGATAAAGGCACCCAGAGCTAAAAGCCTAAGGAATTAGTGCATGTATAGGTTAGAGTCATGCGCGTGCTCTTTTCTCCCTGCCCTTTTTTCCCACAGGGTTTTTTGGGATGGAGTTTTTAGCGAGGCGTGCATGAATGAGTTGCGGAGGGCAATCCTCACAACCAAGATCTGGGTTGTATAGTGCCTCTTCTTGTATGAACATCTACTATGTCATGTAGTACCATCCATAACCTAGTAGCTAAGGGGCTACTGTTGGGGGAGCCCATACGGAGTATGGACCAACTCCCCCTCGAAGAGGCCTGATGAAGGAATAATGGCGGAGGCTGTCCCTAAAATAGTGGAGGCTCTATCCAAAACGGTGGAGGCTCTCCCCAAGATGGCGGAGGCCTAGCGCAAGGATAATGGCGGAGGTTCTCCCCGAGATGGCAGAGGCTCTCCCTAGGATAGCGGAGACCTAGTACAAAGATGACGGAGGAGTTTCTCCCCAGGACAGCGGAGGCCTAGCGTAGTGATCATGGCGAAGGTGTTCCCCAAGGCGGCGGAGGCCCATCAAGGAACGATCAAGTCAACAAGGCATACGTGAGGACAGTTGATGGGCCTCCAATGGGCGTCGGCTTAGGCCCAAGGTGAAGACATTGCGAGACGGTATGATGAGAACACCCCTGAGGTTAGACACTAGGGCTAGAATATTCCTAGAATGTACCGTAGCAGTTGAGGGGCACTATTGTAAACACTGCAAAGTAGTAGTTGAGCCCTATAAATAGGGAACACTTGTAACTGTACAGGGGGGCTGGGAGATGAATGAAGGAATGAAACCCTAAGTCTTGTGAGTCTGTATTTGATCATCATTCGCTCTTTCAGGCAGTGCCTCTGCTGAAGCTAGAGCCCAAAGCCTCGGCCAAGCACTAGCCAAGAGGGGCTAGGGAAGCACGCGGAGGACTAGCTTCTCCGGGGCATCAAGTTTTTTTGCTTGGTGCTCGTGAGCAACGGTTTGAAGGTCTCACAACAACCTTCTACCTCGACTACTATGACTACGTCGACTACACTAATCGTGGCTAAAAACTCAGCCACAAACGCCAGCCAAGAGGGGCTAGGGGAGTGCACTAGAGGACCAACCACTCAGGGGTGTGAGGTCTTTTGTCTGGCGCTCATGAGCGAAGATTTATTGAAGACCTCCACCCAAAGAAGGATCAGAGATGAAGATCTCCACCCGAAGAAAAGTCAAAGACCTCCGCCCAAAGAAGGATCGGAGATGAAGACCTCCGCCCGAAGAAAAGTCGAAGGCCTACGGAGGCCAGCACGCCAAGACAATACCAGACTCGGAGGTGAAGACCTCGGAGATGAACACCTGCGAAGGCCTTGGAAGCAAAGACCTGCGCATCATGAAGGCACCAGAGGCAGAAGACCCAAAGGCGATTGAAGACCTCCGCCCGAAGAAAAGTCGAAGACCTCCGCCCAAAGAAGGATTGGAGATGAAGACCTCCGCCCGAAGAAAAGTCGAAGGCCTACGGAGGCCAGCATGCCAAGACGATACCAGACTCGGAGGTGAAGACCTCGGAGATGAACACCTACGAAGGCCTTGGAAGCAAAGACCTGCGCATCATGAAGGCACTAGAGGCGGAAGACCCAAAGGCGATTGAAGACCTCCGCCCGAAGAAAAGACGAAGACCTCCACCCAAAGAAGGATCGAAGATGAAGACCTCCGCCTGAAGAAAAGACAAAGACCTCCACCCAAAGAAGGATCAGAGATGAAGACCTCCGCCCGAAGAAAAGTCAAAGGCCTACGGAGGCCAGCACGCCAAGACGATACCAGACTCGGAGGTGAAGACCTCGGAGATGAACACCTGCAAAGGCCTTGGAAGCAAAGACCTGCGCATCATGAAGGCACTAGAGGCGAAGACCCCAGAGATGAAGACCTGGGAAGGCCTCAGAGGCGAAGACCCACACACCGAGGTGACACCAGAGGCGAAAGACCCAAAGGCGATTGAAGACCCCTGCACCGAGAAGACATGGAGACGAAGGCCCATACATCAGGCCTTGGAGACACACCTGCGCGCCAAAAAGATATCAGAAGCAAAGGCCACAAGGATACAGACCTATGCATCGTGAAGGTCCTAGAAATGAAGACTAGAGCACTGAGCGAAGCCGATGAACCATGCTATAGAAGCAGCAGAAGGAGCCGAAGGCCATAGATGAAGAAATCTGGAAGATAAAGGCACCCAGAGCTAAAAGCCTAAGGAATTAGTGTATGTATAGGTTAGAGTCATGCGCGTGCTCTTTTCTCCCTGCTCTTTTTTCCCACAGGGTTTTTTGGGATGGAGTTTTTAGCGAGGCGTGCATGAACGGGTTGCGGAGGGCAATCCTCGCAACCAAGATCTGGGTTGTATAGTGCCTCTTCTTGTATGAACATGTACTAGGTCATGTAGTACCGTTCATAACCTAGTAACTGAGGGGCTACTGTTGGGGGAGCCCATATGGAGTATGGACCAACTCCCCCTCGAAGAGGCCTGATGAAGGAATAATGGCGGAGGCTGTCCCTAAAATGGCGGAGGCTCTATCCAAAACGGCAGAGACTCTCCCCAAGACGGCGGAGGCCTAGCGCAAGGATAATGGCGGAGGTTCTCCCCGAGATGGCAGAGGCTCTCCCCAGGATAGCGGAGGCCTAGTACAAAGATGACGGAGGAGTTTCTACCCAGAACAGCGGAGGCCTAGCGCAGTGATCATGGCGAAGATGTTCCCCAAGGTGGCGGAGGCCCATCAAAGAACGATCAAGTCAGCAAGGCATACGTGAGGACAGTTGATGGGCCTCCAATGGGCGTCGACTTAGGCCCAAGGTGAAGACATTGCGAGACGGTATGATGAGAACACCCCTGAGGTTAGACACTAGGGCTGGAATATTCCTGGAATGTACCGTAGCAGTTGAGGGGCACTATTGTAAACTCTACAAAGTGGTAGTTGAGCCCTATAAATAGGGAACACTTGTAACTGTACAGGGGGGCTGGGAGATGAATGAAGGAATGAAACCCTAAGTCTTGTGAGTCTGTATTTGATCCTCATTCGCTCGTTCAGGCAGTGCCTCTGCCGAAGCTAGAGTCCGGAGCCTCGGCCAAAGTCGAAGGCCTCCGCCCCTTTCTTACTCCCACTTTGCCAAAGTCTACTGAATCCCTCGTTTAGCGACCTTCTATCCGGAGCCTCTGACGGATGATCTTGTCCGAGAGGAGTGCGCCGCGTTCAGGGACCTCCGCCCGTCTTAGGCGGAGGCCGGCCTCCGCCCATCTTAGGCGGAGACCCCAACCTTAGACGAAGGCCTCCGCCCACTTCTCACTCTTAGAAACCGATGTTTCAACACATTTATTTTCCTGACGGCTAGATGACAGGAAATTAGATTTAATCCTGTTGCTGGTTAATTTTCTTTCTCCTGACGGCTGCAATGACAGGAATTAGGTACTGATTTCTGTCGGTCTAGAGTTCCCGACGGGAATTCCTATCGGCCAGACTGACAGTATATAGGGCTCGCCGGTGGGATTAGAGCCGTCAGGAATTGCCGTCAGGAGTATTCAACCTTTTTCTGTCGACCTATTCTGGCGATGGTTTCCTGGCGGCTGTCCATCAGGAATTTTTAGCTGCTCTCTGGTAGTAATCACTGACGCTCTGGAGCCTGGATTAGCTAGCTTTGAACATTTTGATGAGTTGTGGCCCCGTCTGGCTAGGAATTCGATCCAGCCTGATATGATATGACTGTGCTCGTATAATACATCCTGCTGAGTGCTGAGCAGGGCATGTGCCCGACAATTTCTCGACAAATGCACTAGTTTCAGTGAAACCACACACCGGAGGACTACCCCATCCTATCCTCGAACAGGAGTACTGTAAAAATCCAAAGGGGGTTGTCGTGCACTGTCTCCACAGCTTCACGTCGTTATCAGATCAGACAGGAGCAGACGAAGCACGTCATGTGCGCATAGTCCGGAACATCCGCATCCTCCCAATGCAACACTTGGCGTGGCGTCCGTCCCGGGCGGCCGGTCCTCGATCAGTCTCCGGTCCGGGCCACGTCGTCGAGACGGCACCGTATCCTCTCGCCGATTCGCCGCACGCGCTGGCGCCGATCCGCCCGTCGCCACGTAGCCCATACAGCCAGGGGCGTGCGCGCTCCGATCCGGCGCCGGACGGATTCCGGCCAGTTGCACTGCACCCACGGGTTCGTCGGCCCGTCGTTCGACATTTCGGCTGCCGCGGCGGTTACACCTGATCCGGTCAGTCGTCGTCTCGTCTGGCTAAAAATTCCCGCGGCATCTCCGCTCGTGCGAGGCGTTCAGCAGCTCGCGCTCGCGGCCGGCGCGTACGTGTCCGCGCGGCGGGGCGCGGAACGTGCGAGCCCCCGGCCTGGGCGGCCAGAATCTTTGTGGAGGACAGGAGGAGCAATGATGGTCCAACCGAATTCGCGTGCCCTTTTGGTTGCCGTTGCCCGATCACATCATCATCTAGCTGCTGGATTAGTGTTTTATTTAGCAGGGGTCTTATTTTTAGTGCAGAGTTTTATTTTTCTGATCAAGCTTATTAGACTTGTATAAGCGTGCAATCTGTCGAAGGACCAAGGATGCATGCACCTGTCCTGTCCTTCTGGTGCCTCGTTGTACTCATTGTGACTGCCTAGTAGTGCTCCACTACCTTAGCTTGCTGCCCAGCCTCACGTCCATTTTTTTTAAAAAAAAATAGACTAAGTTTCTGCTGGTTCACCACTGATTCTTTTCAGTGTGAACTGAGTATATATCTATTCCTACCTAACAAAACCGCAGGGAGAGAGGGAGGAGAGGGGGAAATGTTTGAAGCTAGGAAGCATGTTTTATATGGTGTATATATGTAAATGGTTTGAAATTGGGTAGAGGTCATGAGGATCTAGTCTAGTATATGGCTCTTCAGAGTCAGCAGCCACATGCTCCCCTCCCACAACACTACATGTGTTACCATCTGAGTCATCATTGCAAGCTGCAGGGCATCTACGCCACCATATACAAATGCCAATGCGACCTCTCAAGCGTGCCCTGGGCATGGGCAGATGACACGTAGAGGCACAGAGCATCTAGGAGAGGCACCAGGACAAGAGGCGTGGTTTAATTTGGTGCTGTATGATTGGCGAATTATATTAGGCCCTATTTGTCCGATAAATCCACATAGAAATCTCCTCCTGATGTTCGCTCCCTACCTCTCTCCTAGTGGAAGATCGGAGGAGAGAATATCTGTTCGGTGGAGCATTTCAGGATGGGCCAAGATTAAAGGGGGGTATTTTATCATTTCGTTACGTTAGGTTTGGTTAATCATTTTGATGAGCAATCATTTATCGTCAACACAAGGTGCTAGTTAAAGACATAGATCATTTTAAATGTGCACCTCTCGGTAAGTATCCATAGAAAAGGATAAAGAAGACTAATCCAGAGGAGCAACTAGCTAGCTTGTTTACACCAAAAAGAGTTGAATTTGGTGCCGCTTCTTCAACTAATTTTCTTTTCCCAAGGGAACCCACTTCATTCTGAACCCTTTATTCTGTTTACTTCCCAACCTATAGTAGCTAGTACATCTATTTGACCTTTCTTTTTTTAGATGTATCAAACATAATCACTTAAAACCCATGTTTCATGCAAATGTACTGATATCATTTTTATTTTGAATCCCCCCAAGTAATGGTCAAAGTTTTCAAAGCTTTTACCATACATGTCTTAATAGTTAATACACAAGATCATTTCTGAGAATGAGAGTGGATTATGCATAAAGTATCTTTGAAGACAAATATACTTGTATCAGTTTCAAATATTCAAATGGTAAATCTATTTTGTAGACAAAGTAAGGAACATTTACTCCAACTCCAAAACATCACTTATACTTTTACTAAGGGCTTGATTGGCTACACTTCAATCCACCTCGATCCACATGTTTTACGGTGGATCTTGGTGACAAAATAACCAGTTTATCACCTTAGGCATTGTTTGGATGTTGTCTCTGATTCAACTCAATCCACATGTGTTGGGATGGATTGAGGTGGAATTTAGTTCAAGTCCCACTCCAATCCACCCTAATACACGTGGATTGATTTGAGTCTGACTACATCCAAACAAGGCCTTAATAAATATGGATTAGGGTGATTAGAGTGCAGCCAAGCAAAGGCCTAGATAGAATTTCTAAGTACTTTCTCGGTTCCAGATTATAAATCATTTCAGTCCCCCCCCCCCCCCCCCCCCCCCCTAAATATACTGTGAAAGCTGTGTACTTAAACATAATGTATATATATCATAGCGAAAGCTATGTATCTAGAAAAACTAGAATGATTTACAATTTGGAAAGGAGGGAATACTGACCACAATCTATTGAACACTTCTTCTAAGAAGGAATAAATAACCTATCTAGTGGTGGTTACCTTCGGAACAGGACAAATAAGTTCATTAGCACCGAAGACATATCTGGGTGTTGCACGTACGTGTTAGTCGTTTGGATATTGTGAGAGCAAGTATTAAACGCTAATGCGATACAGCACGAACGAATGCATCTTGACACAACATGACACTCTGTCCTGATCACCTAAAGCAAGATCCCTAGCTCCTTTTAGTCCTTTCCGATTAGACGTAAATTCCGGCCAGTACAACGAAATCAGTGTACGGTGCACTTAAACTGACGATTGCAAGCAATGATATTTGTTTCTGTTCTATCTGCTTTACCAGCTTCGCTGGCAGAGGGGGAAGAAAAGGCAGGAAAGATGCAAAAGGCGTCGCGTCGCGTCGCCTCGCCTCGCCTTGTTGCACGCCCTACCGATTCTTTCTTCTTTGGCGCTGTCTGACGAATTCTTAGATAATGTTGACATAAAATGTTGGAAGCATGTACCAATAATAATGCCGTAAACCACGTACATGAAGTCACCAATTTTTTTGATTCACTGTTTTCTTATATATCAATTTGTTCGATCTGCAGCAGCAGCAACAACAACAATCTTCACCGAAGGCACGGTTGAGATGGAAGAGATAGAAATTTAGCAGGAGCAGTAGCAGATAGAGCTCTTGCGGAGTTGAAGCAGGCAAAGAACGCCGATCCGTATGCAGGGGGTACTGTCTGCCTTGTTGTACATACGTTCGAAATTTTGATTCTTCCTGTTTTGGCATTCTACGATGGTTGTCATTTTAAGGGGGGACGCAGAGGTTCGGACGTAGTAGCAACTGAACATTTCAGCATGGTATCTGGCCCTAATGTTACGAGGAATCCCTTTTACTATGGCCTGTCTGTTCCCCTGAAATTGGGTATATTTTCAGACTGGAGATAAAAATGCAGCAGACAAGGCTCCTGCTGTCCTGCTGCAGAGCTCAAACTGCCAAGTATTTATACATACATGATGGTCCTGTGCAGGTGGTACTGTCTGCTTTGCTGTACATACGTTAAGAACTTTGATGCTTTCTGTTTTTGGCCTTCTGCGATAGCTTCCATTTCAGAAGAAAACAAGCCCAGTGGTCAGGGGACTAAACATTTCATTATCAGGATGGTTATTGTCCAAAGTTGCCCCCCTCTACTTGTGTCCAGTGACCCTGAAAATTGAAGGAGAGGGAGATCAGACCAGACCAAACAGAGACGACGTTAATGGTGAAAGCACAAGCACAGCTCCTAATCCCCTAAAGCCGTGGTCCTTGCTCCGTCGGCTGCCGTGCGTGCACACACACACTGTGACACTGGTACACACGATGGTGCATGATTACTTGGTTGACGACACTTAGCGCGAACATTAAAAACAACCAAGAGGAGTTGGGGTGTCAAGTGTCATTAGGCAGTTGCTCCGGAGATAGTATAAAGGCGAGCAGGCTAGGATAGGAAAGTAAGCCGTCGTCATCATCATCGTTCTAGACGGCAACAACCAGTGCGGACAGGGACAGCAGCCGACGGCTAAACAACGAAGGAGAGAAGCGTTTGGTTGGTTCATTCAGTTTGTTTCACCTTTTTGTTGATGGTACTGAAGAAAAAACCATGTAGTCCCAGCCTGAAAAGGCAAATGCTGCTGACGGCTTTTCTAATCTTCGCAGCCCTTTTTCTCAAGCTTTCACCGACCGGGATGGGCGATCATCATTCATCATGTACGTTTGGACTTTTCCGGTGGTTAGTTACTAATTCTACCTACTAGTTTTATGGCTGCGAATTAAATTATGCAGGCTCGTACGTAGGACCAATGACCAATTCTGTGGGTGGCTAAAGTACACTGTTCATGTCCTTCCAAGTACTGTTTTTTTTTTGAACTTATTTCCAAGTACTGTGAAACTGAAACTGAAGGTCTATGCATGCCTCGGCAGTTACGCCGAACTCAAGGCAAGCATGGACTCTGTGGCACGGCCTAATCAGTAATCACTAATCAGGCGTTCACATTTCACAAGCCTGCACAGCTCCCTGACCAACTCCCCTGTACCTAAATATCTGTCGATTGCGTTTTCTAAAAAACAATTTTAATTAAATATATATTAAAAAATATTAATATTTATGGTACATGATTAGTATCATTGCAAAGATCTTTGAATTTAATTTTTTAATAAATTTATTTAGAGATACAAATGTTGCACGTATTTTCTATAAATCGAGTTAAACTTGCCGTACGCACACCAACGACGAAAGTTATTTAGGAACGGAGGAAGTACCAAATTATAAAAGGCCCTGATAAAAGGGAAAATGCAGCGGTAATGGAGTGCTACAGCTTAAATAGTACCCACTCTTTAACCACCCCAAACGGATAAGACAGAGGGATTCTTCAGCACAGACGGCAAAACCAAAAATCAAATCCGAACTAGAACTTCCTTTTTTTTTCATGAATCATATGCATGATAATGCTCTCATGCACCGACATGTCCGATTAAGCAACACGCATGTGAAAATCACTTTGATCACCATCACTTAAACAAGTATGCAAGTATAAACGTTTCTATTACTGTGTTTTTCTCTCACATTAAATCAATATAAACATCAGCAAATTCAAATTTCAGTAAAACGAACAGGGCCTAAGTAATAGGGTTTCTTATGTCAACCCAGAGTGGTAGCAAAATATAGTAACCGCACGTTTGGACATAGCCACGTGGCTGCAAAGTGTGACACCGATGAGTTAGTAATGCTGAGGTACTCTTAGTATTATACTAATTATTATACATTCATTTGGAGATTCCATGTTTATTTTAATTCTAATGAGGTGCACTATAAAAAAAAGAGATAAGACTCTAGAAATTATCATAGAAAAAGCAGAACATCATGCTATTACTTGCAATAGAAATAGTTCAAGGAGCCAACCCTCTTAACTCATACGGCCAAAACGAAGTATACCAACCTTTTTGATTTATGGATTCAGTCTCTTCTTTAATCCGTTTTTTTGTTGCTTTCTCAGTTTATTTTCTAGTATGACTGACGTCCCTTTTTCCAATAAAATTTATTTGTAAAGGCTTCGGCCCTCCAGAGTTCTAAAAGTCTAGCAATGTTAGTCATTGCGTCTATTCTGTTTTGTAGGAAAAAAAATACCCAACTTTGCATTATGAATAAAAGGCAGTCTAAAGTACTCATATATATCTAAACTAATCAAAATAATACAAAGTAATCTCGTTAAATCTCCATCTACGTTACCTACATATGCTAATTGAAATAAGTAATTCAATTAACCCCTAAATTATCCATGGACCTTAAATTTATTTATGGTTTTAGAACACTCGTGCCTGTTAACATGAGTGAGGGAAAAAGCCCAGGTCGTTGTTAGATAATCTACTGTTACCTTGTGTGAACACAGCAAGGGAAGGCGGCGCCGAAAGACCTCCTGCTGTGATACTGTAGCCGTTGCAGGTGCAGGCGTCGCACGGCTCACTTGCAGCACTGTAGCCACATACAGAGGCCGGCGCAGAGTCAACATGTATGTTATCTAGTCACTGTTGTAGTAGGGCAGCTGTACTGAGACTAGATGGATAGAGTTGTATAAATAGACTACCATGATAACTTAGTAAAGAGAGTTCAGATTTGCCATCTCTCAGACAGGGCTTCGGCCAACGCTGGTGTCTTGTACTGTGTGTGTATGCTCTATTCTCCCTTCTTCAAGCTCTAGCCATAGTGTGTGGGGATGGACAACGCTTGTTCATGGTCGGCACGGCTAGTGGGTGCTCGGCAATACTAGCGGATGCTCGACAAGACTGGTGAATGGTTCATTCACCTGAGCCGGTAATCCTATGGACCAACAAGTGGAATCAGAGCCGTACAAGTGTCATCGCCAGACTAACCGCTGATAATGACGGGCGGTTCAGAGATGGGCGACAGCAGTGGCACTGCTGTGGCTGTCCAGCCACGACCGGAGGTCGTTGTTCGCACGATGTGGGAGGTCAGCGTCACCAGTTGGCCAACGCTGACTCGCACCAACTATGAAGAGTGGTTGGTGACCATGAAGGTTAAGTTTAGAGCCCGACAGCTCTGGAATACTATTGACAAGGGCACCGACAATGAGGAGGATGACATGTAAGCGTTGGAGGCTATCCTCGCTGCTGTACCGGTAGAGTACAGGGAGCTGTTGGGGGCGAAGAGCTCGGCTAAGGAGACGTGGGAGGCTATTGCGGCAACGCGCGTCGGTTTCGACCGCACAAAGAAGGCAATGGCTCAGCTTCTGAAGCAGGAGTACGCCAACCTCAAGTTCAAGGATGGTGAAACGGTGGAGGACTTCTCCCTCCGCCTACAAACGCTCATCAGCAAGCTGAAGAGCCACGGCATCACCATCGACGAAGAGGAGGCGGTCTCCAAGTACCTCCACTCCGTGCCGACAAAGTATATCCAAATCGCTCTCTCCATAGAGATGATGCTGGACTTGTTCACCCTCACCATTGAGGATGTGACAGGTCGTCTACGGGTGGTGGACGAGCGCCTAGAGCAGGCGACAACAATGAAGGACAGTGGGAAACTCCTGCTGACGGAAGAGGAGTGGGCTGCTCGGAGGAACTTCGGGAAGGCAGCCTCCTCCAGCCGCGGTGGCGATGGCAAGCGCCATGGTAAGGCTTCTTTAGAGAAGAAGAAGCAGGTCGACCCCAACATCTGTCGGCGTTGCGGGAAGATGGGCCATTGGGCATGGGAGTGCCCAAATCGCAAGCAGGAGAAGAAGGCTGAAACTCATCTAGCACAAGCTGATAATGAGGATGAGGCCACTATCCTGATGGCGACATTCTGTGCACTGCATGACGTCGAGACCGAGGAGAGGGAAGAGGCGACGACGGTGGAAGGACCTAGAAAGGCCCTGAAGACTGTCAACCTCGATGAACCACGCACCCAAGTCCACCTTGGACATGTGGGCGCTGACCAGGAGCAGTAGTGGTATCTGGACTCTGGTGCCAGCAACCACATGACGGACTCCAAGGCATCCTTCTCTGAGCTCAACGACGATGTTACCGATACGGTGAAGTTTGGTGACAGATCAAGGGTGGCTATCCAAGTGCGCGGCACCAGCATCTTCAGATGCCAGAACAGGGAGCCCCACGCGCTAACGGATGTATACTACATCCCACAGCTATGTTTCAGCATCATCAGCATTGATCAGCTGGATGAGCGTGGTAGCGAGGTACTGATCAAGGACGGAGTCCTTAGGATCAGGGACCGGGAGCAGTGACTTCTTGCCAAGGTGAAGAGGTCCCTGAACCGGTTGTACCTGCTTGACCAGAAGGGTAGAGCAGCCGGTGTGCCTGGTGGCAAGGCACTCTGAGGAACCATGGATGTGGCATGCCTGGTTTGGACATCTCAGCTTCTATGCGCTTGGTCGGCTGTAAAAGATGGTCCAAGGGCTACCCTACATCAAGCATGGAGGCTAGCTGTGTGACAGCTGCCTAGCCGGGAAGCAAAGGAGGCTACCTTTCATAAAGGCGGCCAAGTATCACATGAAGGATGCTCTCGAGCTCGTCTACGATGACCTCTGCGGGCCGATCATGCTTGCTACAAATGGTGGTCGGTGGTACTTCCTTCTGCTCGTGGATGATTGTAGTCGCTACATGTGGCTACAACTCCTGATGAGCAAGGATGAAGCGGTGGCAGCGATCAAGAAGTTCAAGATGCGCACGGAGGCCGAGAGCGACAAGAAGCTCCGTGTGATGAGGACTGATCGCGGCGACGAATTCACTTCGGTGGAGTTCGCTGTGTACTGCGTGGATCAGGGTGTGGGGCAACACCACACTGCGTCATACTCGCCATAACAGAATAGCGTGGTGGAGCAACGGAACCAGACGGTGGTCAGCATGGCCCGATCCATGATGAAGGCTACAAGCATGCCGGCAAGGTTCTAGGGGGGCAGTGACCATGGTGGTGTTCATCCTCAACCGCGCTTCAACCAAAGCTCTGAGGGGCAAGACACCGTTCGAAGCTTGGTATGGGCACAAACCGAGCATATCCTTCCTCCGAATATTTAGCTGCATCGGCCACGTCAGGAAGACGAAGCCGAACCTCACCAAGCTAGAGGATAGAAGCACACCAATGGTGTTCCTGGGCTACACGGAGGGTACCAAGGCGCACCAGCTCTACTTCTCATGCAAAGACAAGGTGCTTGTCTTGCACGATGTCGTGTTCGACGAGAAGGTGGCTTGGGACTAGAGCAGTCTGAGCACGAGGGAAGCTGGCAGCTTCACTAGCACCTTCGTCGTCGAGCACTTGGTCATCCACGGTGGTGGAGACGCTGGGAAAGAGGTGCCGAGCACTTCGGGAGGAGCACCGAGCACTCCAGCGGTAGAGCCGAGCACTCCTAGGACAGTGCCGAGCACTTTGGGAGGGATGCCAAGCACTCCTGGAGGGATGTCAAGCACGCTAGGAGTGGTGCCAGGAGGTTCTGTAGTGGTGGCGACCACTTCAGGATGGGTGCCGAGCACTCCCATGGCGGAGCCAAGATGTCTTACAATGGTGCCAACCACTCTAAGACTGAGGCTGAGCACTCCTATAGTATGGCCAAACACTGCAGGAGTTATGATGAGTTGTCCAGAAGTAGTGTCGAGCACTACAACCAGGGTGCCGAGCACTCAAGGTGCTATACCGAGCACTCCAGCGGAACAGGGAACTCTATCAACGCTGATCGAGTCTGCCTCACCTCCAAGTGACATCACTGAGTTCATGGATGCCTTCCACAAAGGTGAGGAGGTGCGGTTCCATAGGTTGGACGACATCATCGACAGCATAGGACCCTTAGGGCTGGCTAGTCAGCTACTCAATGACGCAGAGCTGCTGCTTGTCAATGCAGAGGAACCACCCACATTCATACTAGTCGAGCAGGATGGAAACTGGCGATGAGCAATGCTAGAGGAGATGAAGGCGATTGAGGAAAACGAGACATGGCAGCTCATCGATCCACCTCCAGGATGTTGTCCGATCAGCCTGAAGTGGGTGTATAAGGTCAAACGAGACGAGCTCGGCGCCATTGTCAAGCACAAGGTACGCCTCATCGCCCGAGGCTTTGTTCAGCGTGAGGGCATCGACTTCGAGGAGGTATTTGTGCTAGTAGCGCGCATGGAGTCGATCCGTTTGCTACTAGCCTTAGCAGCCACAAAGGACTGACGTGTCCAACACTTGGACGTTAAATCACCCTTCTTCAATGGTGAGCTGGCGGAGACGGTCTTCATTAGGAAACCTCTTGGTTTCATCATCAAGGGAGAGGAGCATAGGGTGCTCCGACTACGCAAGGCGCTCTATGGGTTGTGGCAGACCCCTCGAGCATGGAACGCCAAGCTTGACGCCACGCTGGGCGAGCTTAGGTTTCAATGGTGCGCAACCGAGCATGCGCTCTTCATGCGGCGATGGGGGAAGGAGGAGCTTGTTGTCGGCGTGTATGTGGATGACTTGATCATCACCGGCGTGCGCACGGAGGACATCAACGGCTTCAAGCGTGAGACGGCGGCTTGTTTTCGAATGAGCAATCTCGGCGCACTCTCCTACTATCTCGGCATCGAGGTGAGACAGGGCACGGAGGAACTCATGCTTGGTCAGAGCGCGTATGCCTCTAAGCTATTGGAGTGGAGTGGCATGGCTGAGTGCAAGTCATGCGTAACTCCAATGGAGGAGCGGCTGAAGCTGATGAAGGCCAGCACCGCGGCGAAGGTGGATGCGACACTCTATCGGAGCATCATCGGTGGTCTACACTACCTAGTCCACATAAGGCCGAATATTGTGTTCACCGTGGGCTACGTCAGTCGCTTCATGGAGGATCCCACGGAGGATCACTGGGCTACGGTGAAGCGGCTACTGCGCTATGTCAAGGGGACGGTAGATCATGGGATCATCTTCTCAAAGACCAGCGGGGGTAGGATGCAGCTCATTGTGTTCAGCGATGTAGACATGGCGGGGGACATCGACGGGCGATGGAGCACCTCTGGCGTGCTTGTCTTCCTCGGGTTGGCCCCAATTTCATGGTTATTGCTGAAACAAAAGGTGGTGGGGCTATCTACGTGTGAGGCAGAGTACGTAGCGGTGGCCACAACAGCATGCCAAGTTGTGTGGCTACGTCGGCTACTGGGCGAGCTGACTAGTGTGGAAGCTCACCCACCAGCACTGATGGTGGACAACCAGCCTACCATCACCCTCGTGAAGAATCCGGTTCTACACGACTGGAGTAAATACATCGACATGAAGTTCCACTTCCTCAGGGACTGTGTCGATAGAGGGTAGATCGTCATCGAGTTCATCAAAACTAGTCGGCAACTCATGGATGTCCTCACCAAGCCGCTCAGACATCTTTGACTCACGGAGCTGAAGGAGATGATCGACATGAAGGGGGTATAAGGGTTAGCAGTAGGATTAGGGGAAGATTGTTAGATAATCTACTGCTACCTTGTGAGAACACAGCAAGAGAAGACGACACTGAAAGGCCTCTGCTGTGATACTATAGCCGCTGTAGGTGTAGGCGCTGCACGGCTCACCTACAGCACTGTAGCCACATACAGAGGCTGGCGCAAAGTCAGCCCTGTATATTATCTAGTCACTGTTGTAGCAGGGCAGCTGTACTATGACTAGATGGATAGAGTTATATAAATAGACTACCACGGCAACTCAGTAAAGAGAGTTCAGATTTGCCATCTCCTAGATAGGGCTTTGGCCAACGCTGGTGTCTTATACTATGTGTGCATGCTCTGTTTTCTCTTCTTCTTCAAGCTCTAGCCATAGTGCAGGGGGACGGACAACGCTTGTTTTTGGTCGGCATGGCTAGTGGGTGCTCTACAACACTAGTGGGTGCTCGGCAAGACTGGTGAGTGGTTCACTCACCTAAGCCGATGATCTTGTGGGCCAATAGTCGTGACTCCAGTCATCTTCAACCTTCAGATCGAGATCTTAGCCTCTTCTCCCCTTCAAAAATTGATGCAAACTTCATTAGGGGATCTGGGGGAGCTCCAAGGGTTCAGCGGCTATAGGGGCCCTAGCGCCCCTCCCCCCCCCCCCCCACCGCTAGATCTACCTCGGACCATATGTTGCCATGTGTTGTATCATTCCCTTGCCTGGTGTCAGTCATCCCATCAGGAAACCTGAGGAGTAAACCATAGTTCTAGCTTACAATCCACCAATTAATTCGCATGTGTGGACACCATACCTAAGTGCATGCATCACTTAGGTTCTTTGATTTGGCCTAGCTTGTCACCCACCAAGTAGAGCTCCCATAGATTGATGATCTATTGAGATGATCGCTTTAGGATGGATTGTAAGGCCTCTTGCATTGGTCTCTCTCCTTTCCTTGCTTACGGGCCTGTCTAGGTCATCAGACACCTCACCATGATGTTTAGAGGAGGTAGGGGGGCTAGAGGATCCATGATGTGCTCAGCAGAGGTAATTCCATGTTTATTTTAATTACTTGCTTGCTCCAAGGGTTCAGTAGAGGTAGGGGGCTAGAGCCCCCCCCCCCCACCGCTAGATCTGCCCTAGACCATATGTTCCATGTGTTGTGTCATTTCCTTGCCTCTTGCCTTCTCTGGTCAACCAAAGCAGAGCATTCAAATGCTTTGTAGCGTCTGCCATCCCAACAGGCAACCTAAGGAGTAAGTGATAGTTCTAGGTTACCATCCATCAGTTAATTCGCTTGTGTAGACACCGTACCTAATCCCCGAAGGTAGAGCTCGTGCATGCATCCACTTAGCTTCTTTGACGGGGCTTGCATTGGCTTATCACTGTCGACATAGAATTTCGTCCTATGCCGAGGACACATGAGCAAGCCAGAAAAGTCCGCTCGATAGAGCTAGAGATCCACCTAGCTTCAGCGCAGGGGTGGTTGATCCTGCACACTCCTCCCGAGACATGCTAGTCAATTTGACCCTATAATTGACAAGGAGAGAAAGTTTATTAGTAATTAGGGCGGAACGTGACGGTGTTGCCAGACAGTCCCGAATATGCAGCTCTGAGAGCCGATATGAAAGAAGATCGACTAAATAGTCGATTCTAGCATATTCATAAGAATAAATCGGTTAAAGCTCATAGGGTTGTGTTAGAAGAATCGGTTATCGTTCAGGATGAATATCATTCTTTAGACAAATATTGGTCAATGGTAATAAGATATTAATAATAATTAGCTTATGCTGAGCCAATGACTACAAGTAACTGAAGTCCTTTATAAAAAAACAGTTCATCATCATTCAACCATTTAATAAAGATAAATAATAGAAGCAATAAGCAATATCGGTAACTTAATGAATCTATCCGAAGGAACATCACCCTTAGATAGAGCCGATAACTTGACCTTAATCTAGTTCGAGCAGTGGAAGTCGACCGGATCGATACAACTGTACTTGAACTAGACAAGAGTCGATAACTAACTCATACCAAAGTCGCAGTAGAGGTCGACCGGATTGATGCAGACGTACGAACAGATGTATAAGCTGCAACGGTACTTATAGACAAGCAGTGAAGGTCGACTGGATTGATGCAGCCATACATGCTGAAGAATTCACCGAGATCTACTCTACTCCTACTCCTAAGGGGTGGCCGGAGCAAAAAAAAAAGTAAATAACTTGTGTTGAATTGATTGTGTGTTTGATATAATTGTTGGGGGTTTATATTTATACCCTAGGCTAATAAGAGTCATAAACGAACACGACTAGATAACAAAAAGAAATATCAAGATACATGGACTTTAATTTCCCTTATGCAGAATCCTTGCTGATAAAGCTTCCTTATTTGATATGTGTCCTTGTTTCCTTTATTCTGATATACACCTGGACATCATGTCTCAATCAAATTTATTAAATAATATTTCCTGGCTGGCTCATATATATCCCTTAATTAGGAAACTTTCTTGCTTTTGACATCATCGGACGATCTATTCCTTTCTAGGATAAGCTTACCAAATTTTGGTGTAAACATAGGTCCCCCTAATTCGAAGTATGAGTTTTCATGCTTCGAACTATTTTGATCCGATGGTCTTCTCTTCCCTAGCCGATGACATTTGATCGCAATCACTGAAAGCTGCATCGGCTCCAACTTCTCTTTGATCTTGATAACTTCAAAATTGATCTTTCTCTACGTCTTCGCTCATCTGCTTTAGCCGATTAGGAGCTAGCCCCCGAGTTCGATCATAGCAATACAAGTTAACCGGCAGTACGGAAATATGCTACATAAAAGTTTAGGTATTCTAGCCGATAGTCTTCTTCTAAGGAGCCGAGGAGTTTACTAGCAGCGATATTACCTTATTCCAAGCCTCACCTACACATGTGAACTTTGAAGTGTCTACCATACCATCTTGGGTGGTTGAGGAATGGAATGGATTAGAATCCAGTCATCCTCGCTTCCCCTGCTCAAAAAATTTAGGTTTTTTGAAAGATTTTCAAATTAAAACATAGCTTTGCCCCTCAAATGATTCTCTTAGATCACTCAATGTGTATAGTTCTTTGTCAAAGCATTGTTTTGTCTCTTCTTATCCTACTTCTAAAAAGCTTATGTGGAGTTTTAGGTAGGGATAAAATATGTAGCGTACTTACCTTGCATATATTGTAAGGTCAAATCCCGGACCCAAGGAGAGACATGTCATACTCTTAGATCAAGATGTGCATGTGCGTGGAATATTTGGTGGCTAACCTAATTCTACTATGCTCTTTGAAATATATTTCTCTCTTATGAAATATTTTTGCGAGAACTTGGGATATCTTTTCTCATTTCTTTTCTTTTTCTCCTTTTTACTTTGGACCTCTTTTGTGTCCATCTTTTATATTTTGCATAACCCATGTCTCTTTTTACAACAAATTTTGAGAGAAATATTATCAAGAACTTGGAGCATTTATTCTGATAAAATCTAGCAAACATATTTTTCTTCTTCTTCTAGTGTAGGTGCAGAACATTTTGAGGTGGATGAAAAATATGTTTTTGCGTACTTCCAGTATAGAAGCAGCACATATATGTGGCGTGTATGTGATTTTGATCTTAGGAGCACGATAAATCTCTCAACAAGGGTCAACAAGACTTGACAAAACTCCACAAAGAGCAAGTGGCTTATGTGAAAGATTTTTAATGAGACTAATATATGGCTCTGGTAGGAAATTCAACATCATTGAGGAGACAAGCTATTGATTTTGAATTTTTGTAAGAAAATTTCCCAAGTACTTTGCAAAAAGAAGCAATGTTTCTTTCATTATACCATATCTCATTCATCAACTACTTAGATAGCATACTTTCCCTATGATAGATTATTCACAAGTGACATGAAAAGCAGGAAATAAAGAATATGCGTACCTTCGATTTGAACCGATGAATGCCTTTGCTCGGACTTTCTCCCAGTGTGCATATATCAACTAGACTTCGTTGGCCTTATGATCTCTGCATTCCCAATCAAAAAATGATATGGCATGACCACACGTTCTTCCAAGATCTGATTCATCCTTTTTGGGCCCACATACATCATGTATATATATGCATGGAAATCTGACTTGCATGCACTACATAGAGGACTCTATCGGCTTGATGTCTTGATCTTTTAATTTCGAGCCGATTGCGAGCAATCTTTCATTTTACTGCTTTTGACTTTTAATAAGGTGGTTGTCAGTTTTAGAAGTACCACAATCAAATCATGTTGAGAACACAGAAAGAGCACTATGAAAAATTTGCTTGCCGAAGCCACAAACTGCAACAAAGGTCAGGGCTGGCCAAGAGGCTTCCTATGTTGGTCGTTGAGCGAGCTGTAGGTACA
Source organism: Miscanthus floridulus (assembly GCF_019320115.1). NCBI lineage: Eukaryota > Viridiplantae > Streptophyta > Magnoliopsida > Poales > Poaceae > Miscanthus > Miscanthus floridulus. The sequence continues at coordinate 93,967,024 of NC_089590.1, read as the reverse complement.
TCATGGTAGTGCAGACGCCCTTGTTGTTGTCATGACTGTCTTTATTTTTGTTTTTGCTCTATAGGCCATACGTATCGTATCGGCTTTTTCACATCTTCAGGCTTATTTTTGAACTAGAGGTGATACCCTTCTAGTACCGGCTATTAGAGCCGATGACTAAACAAATCGGCTATCAAGTGTTGATCAAGTTAGGGTAATATTCCTTTAAATATGTTTCGTCGATTGCTATTGATAGGTTGCACTAGAACTTTTCAGACCGAAGGTTAAACAATCGATCGATCTAGGCCATCTCATTAAGCGAAACAAAACTTCCTGTAATAGATCTATCAACTCTGAATAGCACTTATGATTTGACTTAGCGTTCACATACGTCGGCCTAAGCCTATCTCCAGGACTAATGCTTATTCTTCCTTAATCCAATAGCCGACGTGGAGCCATGACTATTTACTAAAACAAACTCTCAGAGCCGATTGCTTGCATCGGCTGTTGGCTTTCATTGCTGATTTTAATGAAGCCTCATTCCCATAACTTGCTAGAAAAGTATTCGAAGTCCGCTAGCTCCAAAAAGACTGGATCGGCTATTGCGATACTAACAGATTCATCAGTGCGAACCAGTTCGACATCATCTCTAAGCCATTGAATCAAACACTGATGCATGGTCGATGGTACACAACAGTTCGCATGAATCCAATCAAGACTAAGGAGCAAACCGTATGACCCTTTTCCATCGATGATGAAGAACGTGGTGAGCAGAGTCTTGCTCCTGATTGTTAGTTCGATGTTTATTGCCCCCCGGGTCTTGGACGCATTACCTCCAAAATCCTTAAGCATCATGTCGGTCTCCATTAGATCTCCTGGTCCCTTGCCAAGTTTATGAAAAGTGGTATAAGACATAAGATTGATAGAAGCGCCTCCATCCACCAACATCTTATTCATCGGCTTCCCATCAACCAAACCTTTCACATATAAAGCTTTTAAGTGCCGATGTTTGACTAGTTTATCAAATATTGCTTGTTGTATGACCGTCAACTTGGTAACTATTTCCTCATACTCCAATTTATCAAAATCTGAATAAACTTCTTGATCTGTCGGAGCTCTGAATTCTGATGGCAACAGAAAAGCCATTTGAATATTAGCCGATGATTGCTTTCTATCGGCTGTTTGCTTAGTACGTCATACTTGAGGTTTACCAGATGCCTGAGTCTGTTCTAACTCTCTGTTCCTTAGGCGTTGCACCCTTCTCTTCTGGCTTCTTGTCAAATCTCTTGGACACCATTGGCCTTCTTGCCAAATGTATTTTCTCTCGTTGCCCTCTTCTTCATAATCAGCCCAGTCTTGATCAACCACTCTTTTTTCTAGCTGATTATGAACACTTCTACTTTTCAAGCGTCGATCTATGTTATTATGATGATATGCATCTTGAGCATGGATAGATCAGCGGTTGGTTTAAGATTGCCTAAACTCCTAATATTGATAGCTGCATTCTGGACAGTCATGTCTGGTAGGCAACTTTAAACCTTTATTCCAGCAATGTTTGAAGAAAAGACAATTTCAATGTGATTCGGTCTGTTTTCTTTTGTACCTCTCATTTTCCAGTTGACGCTGGTATTCTTGGTCCTTTAACCAATGCTGATAATCCTTTTCCTTCTACCGCTGTCACTTATTCAACAGGATCTAAGATGTAACTCATGGCTTTATCGCCCCATCTTTTGATGTTTCCCCTGCTCATACCGGCTCTTTTGCTTAACGCAACGTCTTCTAATCTCTCTGTACTCGTCAGCCGATATTTGTATCTTAGGATTAACTGTTCTAGCTTCTCTTGATTTGGTTGATGTTAGGACCTTAGTCTTTCCTTTGAGTAGCCCAGCATCAATCATGTTTTGATCTTCTGAGAAAGGATTGTCATCAACTTTTATTTTCTGAGACGTATCAAATTTGAGCCTTCCTTGCTGAATAGCCCTCTGTATATGCTATCGGAAGATTCTGCATTCATTAGTGGAATGAGAAGTAGCATTATGGAACTTACAGAACTTCTTATTCTTCAACTGATCTGGGGGCAACATAACATGATTATCGAGAAACTTGATTTGTCCCTTCCCAAGCAAGAAATTGAAGAGCTTGTCTGATTTTGTGACATCAAAGTCATAGCTCTCCTCGACTTCTCTTCCCTAAGGATTTAGCACCATTACTGTCTTTTTGCCCCAATTCCATTCAGCCGCAACAACCTCTTCTTCATCTTCATAGCCGTCATCAACTGAGTATGGATTATAAGCTTCGACCACTATGATACTCTTCTGGAATCGGGTATCTCTACGCATACTCTGAAATTAGCTATTGAGCGCTACCACTCGTTGAGCCAATTGACCCAAGTTATCAAATTCTTGTTCAAACAGCTTTTCTTTCCACATTAGCAGCATTCCTTGAACAGCTAAAGCAGCGAGTTGATCATCAGTCAAGTTTAATGAGAAGCACAAGTTCCTAGTCTCTAGGAACTTCTAAAAAAACTAAGTGTTCGATTCATTAGTCTTCTACTTTATAGTTGTCAGATCGGTAATCTTTGTTTCTCTAGTCTTAGTGTAAAAATACGTGTGAAACTTCTTCTCTAGGTCAGTCCAATTGGCAATAGAATTGACTAGTAGTGATGAAAACCAAGTGAAGGCTGGCCCTGACAGGGACAAGGAGAAAAAACAAACTCGATGGACATCCTCAACTGATGCTTCGCCCAATTGTGTAAGATACCGACTGACATGTTCTATCGTGCTTGTACTATCTTGACTAGTGAACTTAGCGAACTCTGGGAGCCTGTAATTTGTGGAAAGAGCGATCAAATCATACTATTCTAGATATGAGCATTTGTACGAGAAGGTCAGCCCTTTTGGCTTTAGACTGAACTGATTCTTCATCATTTCGGTCACCTTCAGCAGCAACTCATCAGCATTTGAATTTGGATTTCTCTGCACTTGCTGACCCATCTATGGATTAAAATCACATGTGCCTTGGTACCCTGGATTCGGAATCATGTGAAGGGTGTTATAATCTGTGCCATAGTGGTACCCTTATGGAATGTCTATCTGCTGGGTCCTTTGCTGGTTTGCTGCTTGAAGTATCTGATTATAGATATAAGAATCTATATCTCTACGGATCCTTTGAATTAAGGGTGCTATTTTTTTGAGCCGACGATGATATATGACTTGATGTGCCAAAATTGATCACTTGGTTCTAACCATGCCCCGCCGGCTATTGCGCATGCTGTACTGACAGTCCATGATTATACTGTATCTAATTCATAGTAGTTCCTTAAACTTGTTCAGATGAACCCTGAACTGCCTGGACATCATCATTACCAGTTGATGCTGCTTCTTGATGGCTGGTGCTGACTTGATTAGTCCCTTGGGTCAACCGATGTGGAATGTTATAATAAGCCGATCCAACTTGACCAACTGGAAACCCATGAATCGCCTCTTTCATGACGTTGTGGAATATATCCAAGAAAACTTCATTATGGCTTGATATGGCATCATAAACAGATTTGTCTACAACTTCCGTAAAGAAACGTCTGTCTTCAGTTTCAACTGTATCTGTCTGCCCGTGTAGTAGAACTCTTGGTAGTGGATATTTCTGAATAATTGTGTTGTCGCGTGTTTTGGTGTAGGACAACAAACACTTGTTTTGAAATTATTCTATAGCTTTGCTGATGACACCTTTTATCTCCATCAGGTAGATCTTTATAATACACCATAAGGATGTTGTTGTTGTTGTGAACCGCCATGACGATTGTGGGGTCCCACCAGACATGTCAGAAATGTGTGTCGACATAGAATTTGGTCCCGTGCCGAGGACACACAAGCAAGCCGGAAGGGTCCGCTCGATGGAGCTAGAGATCCGCCTAGCTTCAGCGCAGGAGTGGTCGATCCTACGCACTCCTTCCAAGACGTGCCAGTCAATTTGACCCTGTAATTGACAAGGAGAGAAAGTTTATCAGTAATTTAGAGCAGAACATGATGGTGTTGCCAGACAGTCCCGAATATGCGGCTCTGAGAGCCGATATGAAAGGAGATCGACTAAATAGTCGATTCTAGCATATTCATAAGAATAAATTGGTTAAAACTCATGGGGTTGTATAAGAAAAATCGATTATCGTTCAGGATGAATATCATTCTTTAGACAAATATTGGTCAATGGCAATAAGATATTAACAATAATTAGCTTATGCTGAGCCAATGACTGCAAGTAACCGAACCTCTTTATAAAAGAAACAATTCATCATTATTCAACCATTTAATAGAGATAAATCTAATGAACAAATTAGATCTCATCTATCGCTATAACCAGTGGGACATGAGGCAGAATTATGCATGCCATCGAAATAACAATAGACTCGACGACCCCAACTTATTACTAATATCAGTAGGGCATGAGGCAGAATCATGCAAGCCGTAATACAATAATAAGATCATAGGGCTAACACATCTTTCAACCCATCGCTACTTCAACGGTCTCATGACGTGAACTATTCGTGAAAGCACTCGATATCGGCTAAATAGCCAATTCAGGCATAGCGCACAGTTAAGATTATGTCCTCTCAGAAATAGATCTATCAAATAACGATCCCCACTCCACGGTGCTAACAGTGAAGTGTGAGGCAGAATCACACAGACCGTGATAACGGGCCATGGAACGATTTTTATTAGCTAATAGATCTACTTAAGATCAAATACGTCTTAACCGCACGCTATGCACAGTTAAGATTGATATAAAACAGCCGATAAAACATAACTCATCGTTTAAAGTGCAGATTAGATCAGGTTAGATTAACAAACGATGGATTAAAAAAGATATAAGGCTGACCTAGATCAATCCTAATCGGACGAAGTGATATTGCTGTAATTAAATAAATAATGAAAGTAATAAGCAATATCGGTAACTTAATGAATCTATCTGAAGGAACGTCACCCTTAGATAGAACCGATAACTTGACCTTAATCTAGTTCGAGCAGTGGAGGTCGACCGGATCGATGCAGTCATACTTGAACTAGACAAGAGTCGATAACTAACTCATTCCAGAGTCGCAGTGGAGGTCGATCGGATCGATGCAGCCGTACGAACAGAGGTATAAACCATGACGCTACTTACAGACAAGCAGTGTAGGTCGACCGGATCGATGTAGCCGTACTTGCTGAAGAACTCGTCGAGATCTACTCTACTCCTACTCCTAAGGGGTGGCCGGAGCCGAAAAAAGTAAATAACTTGTATCGGATTGATTGTGTGTTTGATACAATAGCCGATGGTTTATATTTATACCCTGGGCTGATAATAGTCCTAAACGAACACGACTAGATAACAAAAAGAAATATTAAAATGCATAAACTCTAATTTCCCTTATGTAGAATCTTTGATGATAAAGCTTCCTTGTTTGATACGTGTCATTGTTTTCTTTATTCTGATATGCACCTAGACATCATGTCTCTATCAAATTTATTAAATAATATTTTCTGACCGGCTCATATATATCCTTTAATTAGAAAATTTTCTTGCTTTTAACATCATCGGCCGATCTCTTCCTTTCCAGGATAAACTTACCAAATTTTGGTGTAAAAAATCACCCACCAGCTAGAGCTCCCGTAGATCGATGATCTATTGAGACGATCGCTTTGGGATGGATTGTAACGCCTCTTGCATTCAGAAGGATCATCATTCAGAAGGATCATGTTCCAAGCCCGTACAGCATATGACCTTGCTTCAATACTTGCAATTGTTGTGTAGCTTCATTGCTTGGACGGAATCAGACAGCTTTCGATCTTTGTGTTGGCGGGTTGTTGGCTTGTCTCATAGATCTCCTCGAGTGTCAATTGCATGCTGTCGACTTTTCATAGCCAGCCACTTGCATTGGTCTCTCTCCTTTCCTTGCTTGCGGGCCGGTCTAGATCATCAGACACCCCACCATGGTTGGCCGGTCATAGCATATGCCATTGTTCTACTTTCCTTGGAACCGAACGATTTTCATCGCTTAGCCTCGTTGCCTCGCCTGTCTCCGGTCGAGATCGCATCGTCGCCGCTTTGGCTTTGACATGGCTGGTCGTGTGCTGCACCGGTTGTTGTTCTTTCCTCTCTCTCTCCTCAGTCCTCACCAAGGTAGCGTTGTCTCTGGCTCTTGGTGGCATAGCTAAGATCCAACTGCTGCTTGAGTTGACTCTCTCGGTCGTCATACTGATTTTGTGCATCATTCTTCCATAGATATAGGACTCAAGTTGATTTATTTCCACACTAGATTTGTAAATAAAAAAAGTAAGCGTTCATGAACTCTAACTCCTACGTGGCATATCTATCCAAACTAATTAATGACTCCATAGTTTCCATTATTTTTGTTCTTAATTTGGTTATTTTTTTAATTGTATTTAGCAGGCCCTTTATGCTAGGATTTATTATTAGGCCACATTGCCCCGTTAGTAGGCAAGTAGTAGTTCTTATAATCCCTCCTTCCCATTCTAAAAAAATCCCTTCTTCCCTAGAAAGGCCTACCGAGTTGACGTTGTCTCTAGATTTTCTTTTTCCTGTATATAATAGATAGATGGATAGATATTGTTTTCTTGTTATTACGTGATGTATTCTACTTGTTTCCTTTCTATTAATATAAGAGGTATACTACGTTGATTCGAATTTGTTTACTTGTTTATCCCAAGAAGACACGTCAATAAAATTTTATCCTATTTGATTTGATATGGACTTTTGGTAAAATATAGACCATTAGATCATCATATAATCCAATGGTGAATATTTCTCTTTTCTCGATTAATCTCGTAATTTCTATACCCTCTAGGCGAACGTGAAGGCTTCTTTTAATTCTTTTGGAGTTGCTAAATCACATGCGCCTGATTTTTACTTTTATTTTAGGTGACGAACATCATCCATCTAATCTACATCCAATGATCAGCACTCATCCTCATTCTTAAGACCTAACACCTTCTCTCTTGCTGTTAGTACATCTTCACTTTCATGCACCTGTAGGATAGGAAATGTGTTAATATATAGACCATGTTCGCTTTGCTGAAAAGTCATGACTGAAAGTACTGTTCATTAATTTATTATGAGAAAAAAACACTATCGTTCGCTGAAATAGTACGGCTTATAAGACAAGCGAACAGGATCATAGTAGATTACTGACCTGGACAGAAGCAAGGATTGATGCACTCTTACGTGCACTGTGAGTAAGAGGCTCAGAGCAGCATGTAGGCATGTACCGTACCGACATATCTGGGTGCTGAAGTAAAGCCGTCACGATCGTTTATTCGTTTTTTTTTTTCTTTCTCTTCGAATCCGATCAGCACCATTTAAACCAGGATGCTCGCCAAAACGTTTATTCATGTCCTTCTTCCAAGTACACTGTTCATGTCCTTCCAAGTACCGAAACCGAAACTGAAGTCATGCATGCCTCAGTAGTTACGCCAAACTCAAGGCATGGACTCTTTGGCACTGCGTAATTAGGCGTTCATCACATTTCACAACTCTGAGCTACGTATGAAATTATAAAACCCCCTTGTTAGTTGAAAATGCAGCGCTAATGGAGTCCTACGATTTATACGTACTAAAAGCCCCTGTAATGTAGTAGCACCCACTCTTTGACACCCCCTGAGCGGATGAGACGGAGAGATTCTTCAGCACAGACGGGAAAACCAAAGAAAAAAAAACAAATCCGAATTAGAACTTTTCTTTTACATGAATCATGATTCTCTCATGCACCGACATGTCCGTGTAAGCAACATGCATGTGTAAATCGCTTTGATCCATTTAGACAATTATGCAAGCATAAACGTTTCTACTACTGATTAAGCAACGGGATTTCTTATGCCAACCCAGAGACCAGAGCGGTGGCAAAGTATAGTGACCGCACGTTTGGACATAGCCACGTGGCTGAAACGTGTGACACAGGCGAGTTTCTTTTTTTAGAGTGTGACACATATGAGCTAGTAATAATGCTGTAGCACTCTTGGTATTATACTATCAGTAGAGATTCATAATTTGGAGATTCCATGTTAATATTAGTTCTAATGAGGTGCATTATAAAAAAAGAGACAACAAGATTCTAAAAATTATCATAGAAAGCAAAATATCATGTCACCTCTACTATTGTGAAAAGTAATTTAAAGTAATGTCTGTTAAACCTCCATCTATATTACCTACATATGCTAAGTGAAAAATAATTCAAACGGGCCCTTAAAATTATCCATGGGGCTTAATTTATTTAGAGTGTTCTAACACTCATGTCTTTTAAAATCGCTTCCTCCGTTTTTATTTACATGTCGTATTAGGATCGTTGTAAGTTAAACACTTTTATGTTTGACCATTGATTTTCAAAAAATTATATAGGTTGTTGACATAAGATTTATAATTTTTAGTTTTATTATGAAAATGTTTTTATAATATATAATTTATAGGTCGCAAAACATGATTTTTTATATGGATGATTAAAAGTAGTAACATTTGCAATAGAACAAACATGTGATATGTAAAAAAGGATTGATGCACTAATGAAATCAATCGAGGTACGTTATGCGCGAGACCGAGTCAGAGGCTCAGAGCACCATCGTGTACCGACATGTCTCGGTGCTGAAGTAAAGCCTTCATGACAATCGTTTATTCGTTTTTTTTTCTTTCCTTTCTCTTCGAATCCGATCGGCACCATTTAAACGAGGATGCTCGGCAAAACGTTTATATTCGTATAGAGCAGGCAATACAACATGCACTGAGTAAACAAACAGTGCCCGTTGAATGCAATAGTCAAACACTGCTGCGATCGCACGTTCGTAGCTTGACCTGCCGCCGGCGGCGGCGGCACCGCCGCATCGGCATGTGGCTAATAACAGTGGCTACACCCGACGCGCGCCGACGGCTACGAGCGGCTCGCTGGCTGGCTGCTGAGCTGTGCCCGTGCGGCAGTACGTGCAGCGTGCTGCGTGCTCCATCCACCCTCCCGTCGACGACGAGCGTCGTCCGTCATGTCCATGCCGGTAACTCCTGCTCCCCCGTCTGCACCGGATCAGACAGCGGAGATCGTGGCCGACGCAGTACCCGCCGCAACTCGCGACGCTAGGTTAGCTGTCCGTGACTGACACCGTACGCTGCGCTCCTTTGGCTTTCGTTGCTCGTCTAGGCTGGCCGGTGCATGCACACTCTAACGGGTACACGACGTAGTACTACTACCACTGCACTGCAAGGACTGAGGAGAGTACGACCACCAGCACCAGCCGGCGTACCAACATGCGACTTGTTTTATCTATCTGCGTCTAATCGATCCCCGGAATCCGTGGCCAAATTGCAGTGCTCCTGCACTTCGTCACGCCGCGCGTACAGTGCTGTGCGTGCACTGCCTGAGGACTCCACCGGCAAGAGGCGCCGCGGTATTGGAATCAGTGCGGCGGTGCCTGTGATGCCGGAGCCGGCCGGCCGCGGCCCGCGGGTTCGTTCTGGTCACGCTTTCCACGCCCGTCCACGGTGTCCAATCCATCAGATTCAGAACGGGAGATGGATGCTGTCCAGAATCCGGATCATATCCACCCGTGCGTGCACACGGCAACAGGCCAAGATGCAGAGTTAACGGACGATGCGACTGCTCCCGCGGTATTCGCTCTGCCTTCTGGTGGCTCGACAGCGCGTGGCGGAGAGAAAGGCGATGCTAAGCTAAGCATCTCTGATGACGACGGCGAGCTGGCATATCCGCGAGTGAGATGGAGGGGTCTACGGTCGTGTATTCGTGTGTACGGTGCGAAAGCAACCGTGCGTGTTGTTGGCTCGTAGTGTTTTCCCGGAATAAAATGTAACAATCGGGTGTGTTGTTTTCCTCTTTTTGTGAGGAGAACGGGACGTACCGGGCGGGCGTGTTTGTTTGTAGCAGTGTCTGGTCGTAACGGGAGGTACATACCAGAGATGACGCCGACCTCGCAACCTAAACAAAACCTGCAGCCGGGCTCGGACAGGCAGCCAGTTCGTGGAGCAAGAACAACCGCGTTTCGTTTCTTGGTTTTTTCTAGCACTAGCACTCCTAATAACAGATTCTTGACCGAGTCCATCTTAGCGTCGACCTGCATGCATGCATGAGGTAGCATGACCTTCCGTGGGTAATAATATAATATGCATGCATGTGAGACGTGGACTCGGCAACCAGAACAAACGGAACGGGTCAGCTTCCCTCCTTTTACTCCCTGCTCCCTGCCTGCCTCACCGTCACCGAGGAGACGTGCCATCGTTGCCGAGCCCGCACAAGAGACTCGGCACTAGCTGGGCACCGCGACTCACCGTACTCACGCAATGCACGCGCCAGCACCGGCGGATGGACAGGCATACATGGGATGATGGGACTGGGACTGGGACTGGGACTGGGACGGGAAGTAGTACCGCAACGGCGACACGCCAGCGCGGCACAAGGACTGAACTGTGAACATAAGCGGGACCGCCGGCGGCCGGTGCACGAACCGAGTGGCACGCCAGCCAGTACGCCACGGCGCGCCCACACCGTGCGCCACTGCGCCGCAACCACACATTACTTTGGCCGCGCGGATAAAATAGCCGCGGCCACGCTTGCTCGCACGGCGGGGCGGCGGCGGCACATGGGTGGACCGGTGGAGGCCGTTCGCCTGTCTGCGGAGCGGAGCCGTGCCGTGCCGAGACGACCGCGGCGCGGCGGGGCATCGGCGCATCGCAATATTATCGCATCGTATCTTGGCGGCCGCGCGCGGCGTTTGGCTCGGAGCGACGGCCCAACAACACCCAGCGCCACGGCGACGGCTCAACCGCGCCCCCGCTGCCGTCGCCGCGGCGGCACGTGCCCGCCGCGAGTTATTCGTATCGACGCTTTGTACGTACGCACACGGCACACGCACACCCCCACCGCGCGAATCGTGCAGTCTGCGGGCGGTCGGTGCAGGCGCTTCGGTGCTCGCTCACTGGCTGCCCCGTAGCCAGCGAGCCGATCCGTCCACGGCGCGAGCTGTTCTCCGATTCCGCGCCACTGCTCTTGTACATGGATCCGGATATTTGTTTGGCCCGCACTGTTCTGTTCTTTCCCGCACGCCAAAGCGGCGAATTGAACAGCTTCGCGGTTTGGACGGATCGCGGGGCGGCACGTGCTTGCAATAGTGCCCGATGGTTCCTTCGCTAGCTAGGGGGAAGAGTCGAAAAAGAGAGAGACTGGAGTGTTGGACTCGGTCATTTCATTTGGAGTAGTTGCTTGGTTAGTAAGCAGCGAGCATGTGCGCTCAAGGACAGTTAGCCGGTATCATGGCATTGACAGGGGATCTCATTTGACTCCCTGGCCTGGTGCATGAACCAGTAACAGTCCTCCTGGCAGTAGCATGCCGTCCGTGAATCTGCAGTCTCTGTTTGGACGTTACGGACTTGCTACGCGGTAGGAGAGTTTGACAAAAGTGTTCAGCCCTTCAGGGGAAAACATGCTAGCAGAAAACCTCGTTGCATAAACGAGGACACGCGCGGGCGCGCGGTTACCGGCAAGATTTGCTGGATGCAAAAACTGGTTCCTGCAAGGGGCTGGGCGTGTGTCCGCGCAGCACCAGCATCATAATCAGCAGCAGCACCCAGCACCAGCAGGCGTGCCGCGAAATCTTCCCGGCGATCCTTGAAAGCTACGAGACCGGCAAGGACTGCGCGGCCCGGGCGCGCAAAATCCGAGGAGAAATCGGCCGGACCAGACAGGCCAAAATTCGGGCACATGGACATGATTGACTGCCCGCCCTGCTGCGGACAGCGGCCGGTCACATGCCACCGCCACCTGATCGCAGATCGCTCGTCGTCGCCGATCAGAATTCAGAGATCAGAGGCTCACAGCCTCACAGGCACCTCGCCTGACCTCTCGACACCGCCGATGATGTGACGCGACCGCTGGCCCCGGGCCACGCCACGACCACGATGCGATGCTACGGACACACTGTAGCCAACAGCAACGCATGGTGCCGTGCTCTGTTCACTGTCTAGATACTCCGGGCTGCTCTGTACACTCTTCCTCCCTGAGCTCGGTTCGGTTCCGCGGTGGCCGTGCACGTTTTTGCGTTGCGACTTGCGAGGTCCCAAAACTTGTCCGGCACCTCGCTGCGACCCGCGCTCGTTTCCCTCTTTGAGAAAGAACACGAGCAGCGTGGAGCGTGGCGTACCTACCACCACCCGTGCACAACTTCTTGTTTGCGTCGCAGCAGCAGCGTTTCAATGCGCGCAGCGCTTCGCATTTATTCATAGACGATATCGATGTTCGCTTGGGTTTGTTGGCTTATAAGCCGTATTTTTTAAGTTAATGAATAGTATTTTTCTCTCACATTAAATTAGTCAACAGTATTTTCAGCCATAGTTTATCAGCCAAACAAGCCCAAGCGAACATGACGATACACATAAATCTGCCAGCGACAGATCGACCATTTGCTCGATGGTTTGCACGCTTTGTCGCAAAAGTTAGCTGCAATATAATCCCTAACGATGTATCTAGTAGATAGGAGTGTGGGTTCTAGATAACCTTGATAGCTACTTGTCGTCGAGATTCGACTAAGTTGTTCCTTAAAACTTTTCCCTCTTAATAAAATACGGGTGAGTGGCCCGATCGCGAAGAAAAGATCGACCATTTGCTCCCAAATGGCTCATGACATACACGCGAATGAAAAAACAGGGAACGAATTGAATAAGTGGAGCGGGGAAAATGGCATCAGCTGATCTGCGCAAGAGGGAAGTTTGTGCGCTCCATAGCACAAGGGTGCAAGCTGCATGGTTTAGGCAGCCGGCCAGGCACTCGACGGTGCGGTTTTAAAACGTTATAAGCATGTGCACTTACCAATACTTCCTACGCTAATAGCCCAGGAAGAAATACTTGTACTAGAATGTGCATCTTAGATGGGCGGACTTTTCTTTTCTCCGTTTATACATGTGTGCAGTTCCACTCTGAATAAGCTTCGGCACTGTACTTGTAGCGACATGGAAAATGAAACAAGACCCAGGGGCATTTGACTGTACCTGTACGCGTGTGCTGATAAGGCATTAGCAACAACTTTTGATGTATAGGTGAATTACAGTGCCACAGGGGGGTCCTTTTAATTTTCTCCAATTTACATTTTAGATAATAGGTTTCCCGACTTTTTTTCAAGCCAACCAAAAGTCAACATTAGCAAGCACCGTACGATGTAAAGTCAACATTCATATTGCGCCTTTCCTCCATTGCTCACATCTGATCAGGAGGAATACAAACTGTCTCCCACATTTGTTGAGTCTGAGTGTCTGACCATCTTGTGAGTTCTTGCCTCCTCTATTGCTCAGTTCTTCACATCCATCCAGCAACCCCTCTAAAAAAACATAGACAATCTCAAATCCTGCTCCACGGAATAACAGAAACTACATATTTTTCTCGCATCATGTTTTTTCTATTATTTATAAACAATCCACGAGCAAGAACACGGGGCCAACTGGACGATCAGGAAAGGCAAAGGGCCCCTCCATTTCGCCAAGGGGCCCCTCCTCCCTATAAAGCCTAGCTCCCCCTCCCCATCCATCCGCCTCCAAAAGCCAGCCAGCTCCATCCATTTCACCTCACACCACCAGCTCCGCTCTCGCCGCGCTCCCCCACGCCGTCCGTCGCCATTTTATTGAGCCAACCCAACCGCGCAGCTAGACCCATCTCGACAGGCGGCCAGGAGGGCGTGCGCTCGCTCGCTCGTGCGTGCGTAGATATGGCGAAATGCAGCAGCAAGATCCGGTACATCGTGTGGCTCCGGCAGACGCTGCGGCGGTGGCGGTCCCGCGCGGCGGCGCGTGCGGCGGTCCCGGTCCCGGTCCCTGCGGGCCACGTGGCGGTGTGCGTGGGCGGCGCGTCGCGGCGGTTCGTGGTGCGGGCGGCGCACCTGAACCACCCCGTGTTCCGGGAGCTGCTCCGGCAGGCGGAGGAGGAGTACGGGTTCCCGTCGGGGGCCTGCTCGGGCCCCATCGCGCTCCCCTGCGACGAGGGCCTCTTCGAGCACGTCCTCCGCCACCTCTCCTCCCCGTCCAATTCCTCCCGCTTCGTCACCCTCGAGGATCTCAAGAGCGGCGCCGGCCTGTCCTGCTGCTGCGTCGCCGCCGCCGGCGACTCGCTCCCGCTCCTCCACGGCATCTCCGCCGACAAGGCCGTCTGGTGAGCGCGCCGCCCTGCTCGCCGGAGCCAGCCACCCCCGTGCCCATTGCGCGTGCGACGGCCATTTCTTGGGGTATTCTTTTCCCCCTTTTTCGCGCTCGCTCCCTCCGTTTCCACCCGAGTGGAGCTGAACGCGGCGGAGACAGACAACCTTGACGAGCAAGATGAGAGCGGCCGGCCGGAGGCGGTGAAGTGAGATGGCTGAGAAAAGTCCTAGGATTTTTTAGACGACTGTCAAGTCTAGTCATCCATTCATTCCCCTGTCAAATCCGGGAAATTTAGTGGCTAAGATTTATTCTTTTTTCTTTTTTTTCCTCTCTCACTCACTCAATAATCCTCCACTGTAAATACATGTGTACTACTGCGGCTCGGCCAGCATTGTTGCAAGTGAAAAACATTCGTTTTCTTCTGCTACCACGGTGTAAAACCATAATCTTGTGCACTGCTTGGCCAACGGCTATTTTTAGCATATATTTTCAGATGAATCTTCTCTACATTCTTTCCAAATGTTCCCGTTTTTTTGTTGTTGAGCAAATCCAAATGTTCCCAGGTGCTTTAGAAGAGAGAGCAGTGGAATCAATTCCTCCTCGATCGAACAAAATTATTTTGGATTTGTCACTGCAGGTGGACTATGCTTGTTAGGCCCATTTGCCAGTGCCGAAGTTATTAGGATGCCCTACTGAACTGGCTGCACAGCTACCAGTGGCAAAGTTAGGGTGACTAACTGAGAATCATCCTATAGTTTATTATCCTCCCATTTTGGGATGGCGTAGGAGTTTAACAGAAAGTTCACTACTAGAATATGTGTTGAAGCTGTCGCTAGGCTGGTCGCAATGATTATGGTATTACCCGCCACCACCAACCAAATAAATCGGTTGATGCTCCTAGCTACTAATTGATATCGCAACATGAATATTGCTCAACTAATCCTTTGTTTTGTCAAGATTAATCGACTAGGCGGAGACTTGTGGTCAGCCTATATGTATTTTTTTCAACCTCACGAAAGGGTGACTTGAGCAATTGAAGTAGTAGAATCCACGCTTAATTTTTTTTTTTACCGTGATCGTGATTAAAGAACCTTTCCCAGAGTGCAGCTGCAGACTCACACTTTACTCAGCGCAGGTGGAAAAAGCAGCAGGTACAGGGGCAAAGATTGATGCTTTCTTACCACTGACTTTTGGTCCAATCTTTTTCTAATTCTAGCACATAACATAATGGTATAGAACTTATTATGTTATAGGCTAGAATGGGAAAAAGATTCGACCAAAAGGCTTGTGTTCACTTGCCTTAGCTTCATCGTCACGGCATGGAGCAAGGCAGTGAACACAAGAGATGAGGATGACCAGAGTCCATGCCGTGAGGATGTATTGTGCATTCATGACATGTGAAGATGTTGCGAGGATCTACCGTGAATTCACAACATGCGTTTACGAAGATGTCGCAAGGATCTACCGTGGATGTATAGAAGATGTCCATACCCCTTTCGGCCTGTTCGCTTGGCTTATAAGTCGTATTTTTTCAGTCAACGAATAGTATTTTTTCACACCACAAATCAGTGAACAGGCTTATCAGTCAAGTGTCGACGAAATATGGTCGGCAGTCCACCGAGGGGGGTGCCCGTGGTGGTAGATTATCAGTAGACGGTACGTGTAATCAGGAACCAGATGGTTACAGAGGCACAAGACACAAGATTTATACAGGTTCGGCCGCCGTGTTGGCGTAATACCTACGTCCTGTGTCTCATTATTCTGTATTGATTGAGGTGAGATCTGTTATGATCTGTACGATCTAGATGATCTGTCCTCTAGGGGACCCTTACCCCTCCTTATATACTCCGAAGGGACAAGGTTACAAGTAAAGTATCCAATTTGGTACAATTACAATATAGCGTGCTCCGCACGCTTCATCTTGCGGACTGGGCCACCTCCGGTGGTGCGGCCCATGTATACCCATGAGGGTATAGGGGGTTTATTCCCCTATAGCTAGTCCCCGAGCGCCTTGTATCCTTCGAGTAGCGCCGTCTTGAGCTTGCCAGAAGGATGTGAGGGGCTCAAGATAAAATTTGAAAAATATTTCCCCCGAAATGTGCCCACTTTGACTCTGAGTCGAGAAGAAACACCATCGTCCTTGTAGAATCGGAGGCGTTTGATCCATCAGATCGAGCACATTTACCGCAAGGTGAAGTGTGCCTACTTAGTCCCCGAGCCTGGTAGTAGGTGACGTAGACACGTGGTGCTAGGGTCTAAAAAGAATTCCTAGTTAAGTTGAGAATCCAATCATCGTATAGGCGATACGAGATGCACCGGCAGGTGTATCGTACCGATGTAGTCCCCGAGCTTGCTGGAAGGCGAGGTATGAGCCTTGTAGCAAGGTCTAAACGAGAAATAATATCCCAACTGTATGCGAGTCGCCAGTCGCATGTAGTTGAGACGTAAAGTCCCCGAGCTGTGGTCGGAGAGTGGTCGAGGCAGTCCCCGAGTATAGGTCGAGGGGCGAGCGGTAGAGTCCACGAGCTGTGGTCGGAGAGTTGTCGAGGCAGTCCCCAAGCACAGGTCGAGGGGTGAGCGGTGAAGTCTCCGAGCGTAGCTCGAGATCCCTACAATATAAATATATAGAACGGTAGTATATGATGTACAAAATAATATTTTAAGGAGAAAAATCAACAGTGAAGAAATAGCGTATGACGCTCAGCAGTCATTTACAAATAAGCATGCTGTGATAAAGCAGTTGGTGCTTTTGTAAACACCAGTGTTAATGTAAAGTTTGTGTTTATACTTAATATAAATGCCCGATCAGTTAGTATGTAGCTGGGTCTCCAGTCCTAGCTAGCCCGTTAACCATAACGCGGGGCGCGGAGCCCGTGCACGTGTAGGAAGAACAAAGCGTCACTAAGGAGCCGCTGCCGACCACCCATAACGTAGAGGGCAGACGCTCGTGCACGTGTAGGGAGGAGCCGGAGACAGGGCCATTTCTGGAGACATCGAGCGTCAACATGACTGGTCGAGGATTTGCATTAAGTATAACTGTATGCTATATTTAAGATTGTATACGTGGACAAACGTTATTTGAAGAATAATCATAACGATGACGTTTGTGGAAAAACGTCGTAATGAAAAATTGTATTAAATATAAATATTAGAAGTGTACTTATCTTTGGATAGAAATCTGGTCGGCGGTGATGAAGTTGTCCGGTCCTCGAGCTTTCCGACCTGTCGTCATGACGGTGGTCGCGGTTGTCGTAGCGCCGTTCTTCGCAGCGATCATCATTGCGATGTGGTCTGGTGGTCAACGTGGTCGGAGCTCGGCAGAGCCGCTCGGGACGTGGTCGACGTGGTCCGTGGTCGATGTGGTCGGAGCTCGGCGGAGCGGCTCGAGACGTGGTCAACGTGGTCCGTGGTCGACGTGGTCGGAGCTCAGCGGAGCCGCTTGGGACGTGGTCGACGTGGTCCGTGGTCGGAGCTTAGCGGAGCCGCTTGGGACGTGGTCGACGTGGTCCGTGGTCGACGTGAGCTCGGACGGCTTGCTCAATCGGCCCGCTTGGCTCGACGTGGCTCGCTTGTGGCTCGGCATGGCCCGCTCAGTGGCTCGACGCGGCTCGCTTCTGCATCGTCGTGGCCCACTGGATGGCTTGAACAGCTTGATGTGGCTCGCTTGTGGCTCGACGCGGCTTGCTCAGCGGCTCGCTCAGCGGCTCGTGTGGCTCCCTTGATGCCTAACTATGGCTTGGCCGACTTGGCGACGGACACACCTGGTCGGAGTTCTAATGATGTCATGATGACTGCGCCTCCTGCCAAAAGTAGTAGTAATCACGTAGATATGGATATACCCAACGTATATGTATATACATTCCATAGAAAAGTTTATTGAAAAAGGGAACGTGACTTAGCTTCTTCCATATTGGTGGACGTAGCCCACGCATGTACTCCGCCGTCTTCTTGCATGTACACATGCATACAAGTTTGATCATGCATGTTGATCTCTTCCCTTTACTCGTGTACTACATGGCCGATTGGATCTTGTATGTGCTAGATTACTTGCTTGCTAGCTCGCGCCGTATATGCTGCATGTAACTCCACTGCTTGCGTGTTGATGTACAGACCTATGCACACCCAATCTGGCGTGATGACATAGCACTGCTGCAGCGAGTTCGCCGGACTCCTCCTTGCCGACTTAGCAACAAGCGTTAGCTTTCCGATGCCACCATGACGATAGCTCGCATGGCCAAGTTAGACGTGATGTATCATTATTGTCGAAGAATTTACGTCGCTGCCGAAAACCAGATCGCCACGAATGATGTTGTACCCGTCAAGAGTGTTCGTCGTTGTTGTAGATAGATTACGCCGTCGTCGCTTGGCTCCGATCAATGAAAAGAAAGATACGCTATCTGGTTCGCCGGAAGATTAGCACGCACAACCCCTAAAAGGGGACCCCTACCTGGCGCGCCACTGTCGACGAAATATGGTCGGCAGTCCACCGAGGGGGTGCCCGTGGTGGTAGATTATCGGTAGACGGTGCGTGTAATCAGGAACCAGATAGTTATAGAGGCACAAGACACAAAATTTATACATGTTCGGCCGCCGCGTTGGCGTAATACCTACGTCCTGTGTCTCATTATTCTGCATTGATTGAGGTGAGACCTGTTATGATCTGTATGATCTAGATGATCTGTCCTCAAGGGGACCCTTGCCCCTCCTTATATACTCCGAATGAACAAGGTTACAAATAAAATATCCAATTTAGTACAATTACAATATAGCGTGCTCCGCACGCTTCATCTTACGGACTGGACCACCTCCGGTGATGCGGCCCATATATATACCCATGAGGGTATAGGGGGTCTATTCCCCTACACCAAGCGAACAGAGAATTTATAGTCTAAGTAGTAGCCCCTGCTACTCCCATCACCAAGCCGGCCGAGGAGAGCACACTGCACACCGGCCACTCACCCTTTCCGGGGCGGTAAAGGTTAAAACCCCAGTCCGGCTCCGGCGACGGCGAGGGGACGGACGGCCCGTGAACCTCCCCGTCCTCTCTGGTTGGTGCGTACTTGTTCCACTGCGCTGCGGGCCCGGCTGCGGCGCGCTGCCCAATCTGCCGCAGCGGAGGCGCGTGCATGTGGCCTGTGGGAGGCGAGGACCGGTGGTCCCCGTGCCGGCTGCACATGTGTGCTGATACCGGCAGCGGGGCCAGGTGCGTCATGCGTGGCGCCCAATCGCCTGCGCCGTAGTCCTTCCCGCTTTATCCGTAGTCCTTTCGCGGTTTCGCCTTTCCACTGGGCCGGTCGGGCGGCCTGCCAGGGCCCGCGCCTCAGTCTCTCTCACGCGATCACGGTCGAGCTGCTGCAGTAGTGCACTGCAGCCCCGATTATTAAAAAAAAATCGCGTGCTCGAGTCGAGATTTTCTTCTGGCGGTTGCCTTGCGTTGCGTGCCGGGACCGCGGCTCGGGGCTCGTTTAGATCGTAAGTTTTTTCGCTCTCTCAACGTATGTATAGAGTATTAAATATAGATAAAAAATAATTAATTATATAGTTTGATTGTAAATTACGAGATGAATCTTTTGAGCCTAGTTAGATCATGACTGGACAATAATTATCAAATACAAACAAAAATACTACAATACCAAATACTAATTCCTAACCTCAATCGAAGCAAGTCGCCCGTTGGCCGTGGCCGTACTACGCCTTTTCGATGCCCGCAGCGTCGTGTTCTGCCGCTGTTCGTTGTATTTTTTTTTTTGTGTGGATGAATAATATTTTTTCCAAACAGTAAATCAGTAAGACCATGCTGCTTTCAGCCATTGCCGGCTCACCGCTGCCGTCGCGTCCCGTGCCGCCTGCATCGCTGCAGGCTGTGCACCACGGTGGGTGTTCCCTGCGCTGCGCGGGTGGGCCCACCCAACACGACTCACAGGTAAGCGGGGCGGAAGGTGGAAAGCGGCCCACCACCGGGGGGGGGGGGGGGGGGGGGGGCGCGCCCCGCAGCATCCAGCCTTAGATAGCCTAGCCGCCCCTCAGATCATCTCAATTCCTCCCGCCGGCTGATCGGAGCACCCTCCCGGTCCAGAACTTCTCCGTCGATTGCAGGAGGTGAAGGATGAGGAAGCTCGCGTTCCACGAGGGAAGCGGCTCAAGAGGGTCAACTTTCTGGACTACGACAAGGGCAAGGGGCGCCGCGAGGGCCGCGTGATGCAGCGCTACCACATCGTCGAGAGGGACGACTACAACAAGTACCACTAACTACTCGCCAGCCCCCTTCACCGTCTTCACGATCGCACGTTGAGTGGATCGATCGACTCGTAAAGCTGCGTGTCAGTTGTAGTGGCAAAATCCGTCGATCGATCTTGTCGAGGCACTTCCGACGATCGTGGGCAACTCAATTTTTTGTGGTGGCAGGTACAATGGGATATGCCTAATGGTGCAGAAGCAAGTGAGCATTATCAGGCAGATGGACCCGCGGGACCCTTTCAGGATCCAGATGGCGGACATGCTGCTCGATAAGCTGTAAGTTAGTTGCTTATGTGAATTTCGAGTTGGAGGATTAAGACGAATGCTCCTCAGGCCTACAATTTTGCTCCCTGTATCTGTGTTTGGATTGTTGATCTGTTGATACATTCAGATTCACCTATGGTGAGCGGTGGGACAGATTTTGATATTTGATATACAGTTCGTGAGTCTTTCAAGATTTGACACGTTGACAACCTTTTAAGATTTGACACGTCAATTTTCCAAATTTCTCGATCGTGTGATGGTTAACACTGGTAAAATGCAGTTAGACTAGATCACTAGACAATCTAGACTAGATGGTATTTCAGGTGTACGGGAACTTAACCAAACTGAGCTCCTTATGAATCTGACAATCTGTGAGTTCTTGATTATTTTTTCAGAATTTTGTGCTATGTAAACGGTGGCAAAAGTTGAGTGCATTTTCAATCTCTCTAAGCTAATTGTCCCTAATTCTATTTCAATGCACATGCTTATGTCTGGCCATACACGCTCTTATACTTACATCAGCATGTGTTTGGTTTTTTTTATGCATCAACTCTTCGAGTATAAGTTGTAGTATCTGAACGTACACATTACGTAACAGCACGTCACACTGACCATTGTGACGTATCCATGCATAAGGCTGACCGGAAATTCTGCTCGCCGGGGGGATCGAACTCCGGCCAGCAAGCACCAGCACCTTGCCACTCGAGCTAGGCTCGGTCCGCGCATGTGGTTGGGTTGGACTCACATTTGCACTGGACTGAATGACCATAAGCTATCATGGCATGTCCTGTGATCTGTGGAGCTTGTTCCTGTTTCATAAGCTGTCTTGCTACGACTATTGTCACTTCTGATGCTATAGTATCAGTATAGTGTGTCATCTTAGGGAAAATATCTAGTCATATATATATATATATATATTGACAAAATTATATGATTTCTCGTTCAATTACTGTTGGCGGCTTCAGGATTTGTTACTTCGTATACTGATCTGTGTTGTGATGTTGTATGACAAAGTACCTTAATTTCAGGTACAATATGGGTGTAATTTCGACAAAAGAGAGTTTGGTAAAATGTGAGAAACTTTCAGCGAGCTCCTTCTGCAGGTCTCTCTTCCAGTCCAGCCAGCCACTCTCTTTTCACTCGCTCACATCACATTCCACTCACCCTTTGCTTTGCTAAATCACTGCAGACGAAGACTAGCAACGGTTATGATGAGGATCAAGATGGCAGAGCACCTCAAAGAGGCCGTGACATACATTGAACAGGGCCATGTGCGTGTTGGCCCTGAGGTCGTCACCGATCCAGCCTTCCTTGTGACCAGGAACATGGAGGACTTCATCACCTGGGTGGATTCCTCAACAACAACAACAACAACATCACCTGGGTGGATTCCTCAAAGATCAAGAAAAGAGTCATGGAGTACAATGATGCATTGGATGATTATGATGCCATGGCTTGAGGGTACTGTTCAGATAATTTCTGTGTGGTCAGTAATGTAGGCTGATGTGTGATATTCTTGAGGCTGTCGTCTGAGGTGATTGTTGCAGGGGTACTAGGTTGTGCATTTGGCTATTTTGGGCTGCAGATGTTGATACGATTTTATACAAGCTAACTAATAATGATATAGCAGCACACAGAAATTGTGATATTGGGCGTGATAACCACATTTATGATGGTGCCTACCTCTGCATGACCAAGTTTAGTCTGCCTAAGTTCCAAAAAAAAAGTTTAGTCTGCCTCGGTGATTCCCCACGTTTTCTGACGTGCCTGCTCAGTGCTCATCCTGTAATTCGATGCTATTGTGCTCGCATGCATTTTCCTGGAATGGTTTCTACTTAAGCATTTATAATGTGATCTTATGGCATAGCATGGTTCTCATAACAAAAAAGAAAAGCAAGGTGGAGGTGGTGGGGTGGGGGGTAACAGAATTGTGTCCGACACATGCAGAAAGACATCGCAATTGACAAAATCAATAGTTATATGAAACGTACAATATTTATGTTCTTTGCATAAAGATTACACACAAGAGACCATAAATTTACATGTCAGTGGCTCAGAGCATAGCCAACAAGCATATGCAGCTTGATGCCAGAAAGAACTACTTGGTTTCAGTGTACAAAAGCGCACTCTGCAGACTTTCAATCTCGCGGGAGTTGCAAAACGGATCCAAGCCATGCATGATGCATCATCTGACAAACTCGTGGAGCTATTTTGTACCAGACATTGCAACTGGACATGAGCTAATTGATCTGTGAAGGAATCATAAAGGAATACTCCTTGCAATTACCTAACCTAAATCCTGTTAGAAGCTATAACTGCAAAGCTAAACTTGGGATTCTAAATCTACTTCTGATGTTTGAGAGAGACTACTGCCTTTTGATTCTTGCATCTCCACCTCAACAGTAATCACTTGTTTTGACTTGCCATTTTCTGTCTCCATCCGTCTTAGCTTTTCTTTCTGTATGGCACGTAGCTCGTATCTACAAAAAGTAGAATGTGATGTTGTCAATAACAAACGGTAGCTGGTATAGAAAAAGATAATATCATACATCAGCAGGAGGTAAAATCTATATGGTAATGTAATTGCTCATTAAATAGCAACAGTTCAGTTCTCAATTAATATATTTGCACATTCCGTGCAAAGGCTGCAGAGAAACTAGCAGTACTAATTTTGGTCAATGGGTTGCCAATTATGTCAGTTTCAATCCTCAAACATCTCAACTTTTTTGCTTGGAAAAAAACTTAATGTGATCTTCCTATACATAGCTTCACTGCTTATTCTCCAGGGAACATACAAACTATATTTCAGCCTAAACAGGAAAGCCCACTATTTCTTGAGGTTATCTATAAAAAAAAGGGCAGACCCAGTGCCGGAGGCTCCCACATGAGTGGGGTCTGGGGAAGGGATAAACCGAGACAAGCCTTTCCCCCGCAAAATCTGCGGAGAGGCTGCTTCGAACCCACGACCTAGTGACTCAGTGAGACATCTCTCACCACTGAAATAGCAAGTGATCTTCCCAGCAGTAAGAGTTTCTTGAGGTTATCTATGCAGTGGAGATTTATTCCATGTGATCTTCCCAGCAGTAAGAGTTTCTACCCTAAAGAACAATCACCTTGTGATATTCCATGATAAAAAAGGGCGTACCCAGTGCAGAGAGCTCCCGCTCTGTGCGGGGTCTGGGGAAGGGTGTTAGTGGCAAGCCTTACCCTCGCCTGTGCAATGCGAGGAGACCGCGACTCGAACCCAGGACCTTCCGGTCATAGGCGGTAAGACTCTACCGCTTGCACCAGGCCCGCTTGTGATATTCCGTGATAGCAAGTATATAATAAAATTAGGAAAGTAAGTGGATATAGCAGGAAGAAGCAACTTGTTGCATATAATGTTTGTGTTTATAGAAAAGTCCCAATTTTCAATCCTCTACTTTTGAATCATTAGCTTGTCTACAAAGCTTCATGTCAAGACACTCCTACATGCTTCAATAGAATATTCTTAAGGTTAAGGGAACTTATAAATTGCATTTTATTAGCCTAAACAGGAGAGCCCGCTAGCTTTTACAGTTATCTATGTAGTAAAAAATGCGTTCCATCTTCCGAGCAGAAGTTTGCATATCAAAGAATAATCACCTTCCAGCATTTCGTAATGAAGCAGAGTAATAAAAGCATAGCAAGTAGTCATAGCATGAAGAAGCATAATGCCAATGAATTGAATGTTGCTGTTAATGGATAAGTTCAATTTTCAGTATGATCATCAGTCCCAATTTCTGAATATGCAGATTTACTTTACATCTGAAATGAGACAAGATTCATTTTGTTTGTGTACAAGGACAGCAGAATACTATATCCACACTGCAGATACCATAATCCATATATAAGAACTCAACTGATTGTAACCAAAGTGAGATGCTAATTTCGAAGTTAACTCCTGTTGCTAATTTCGTTCATTAATCAACGACTGACAAACTGCGAGAACAATTGAACTTCACAACAGAAGCATCACACACGCATGGAACACTATTAAGACGAGAGCTTACGGTGAGATGTAACTATTGGCGAGCAGGAAGTATATCCTCCAGAAGTGCTTATCCTTCATGTGCCGAGGGCACAGATCGTACCGAATCTTGGCGAGTTCCTGCACGCGAAGCACACAGGTACAGCTCACGCTTCACAACCTTTCACGGATGGGCAGAGTTAAGCAGGGAGACGAGATCCGCGGGAAACCACCAACCTTAGCTTTGGACAGCACGAGCACGGCGTGCCGCTCCTGCCAGCTGGTGAGGTCGCCGGCGGCCGCCTCCGTGGAGCCTCCTGCGATCAGCGCAGAAGAGTATCAGGATCTAGCCGGATCGAGTAGGGCAGCAGAGTCGGTGGGAGGGGAGGGCATGGGGTGGGGGAACGGAATCATTGGTTGCCTTGGAGCTGGAGGGCGGCGGCCTTGAAGGCGTCGGGCGAGAGCGTCCGGAGGAAGTCGAGGAGCTGCGGGGTCACGCCCAGCTCCTCGTCCTCCGCGGCCGTGGCGGCGGACTTGCTTGCGCCACTGCCGCCGGCCCCGCCGCCGTTCCCACGGCGGCGAAACGGCCATGAGAAAGCGGCGAAGGCCATGGCGCTGTCAGTTGACACGCTGATCCGGTTCTCCCTCTCCGCGGCAGAGCTAACCAAACCGGCAGACCCACGGATTCCCGTTGGATATGTAAAAATTCCCGCAGAGAGGAACTGATCCCGTAAGCCCGTTATATTATTTCTATTTCTATTTAGGCCCGTCCGATTGAGGTCAAATTAGACGTATAATCCAAGGCGATACGTATTCAGCATCTCCACGTATCGTTATGAACTCTAGTCCTATACCGGTTATAGTTGAGTTTGAATTTTACCCTTCTAAGGCTCTTTTTGAAACACAAGAATACAAAAGAATGGAAAAAGACAAATAAATAAGATAGAGTGAAAAGCATCTGAAATCCAAAACTGAGAAATATCTAAAGTTTGTTGTTTGGATCGTAGGAACATACGTTCCTTCGAATTGGACTAGATGTTTTATTTCTTGTATAAAATGCACATGGCATTGTTGCCTCCCGAAGGAAGCCAACTCAAAATTCCTCTATTCCAAACATTATCACACGACTCTTTAAAGAAGTAAAAGACATTAAAATTCCTGTAAGAAAACTTTGTTCCAAACAAGTCTTATTCTATACTCCCTCAATACTAAAAAAAAAAATGAAATCATTTTGAACAAGGCTTGGGTCAAATATTGAAAATATAAATCATAAATAACTTTTAAGTTGTTGAGTTTAGAAACATGAAGACCATATGTATAGATTTATCTTAAAAAATACTTTCACAAAAATTTACATATATCACTTTTTGATAAATATCTTTATAAAAATAAGTAATCAAAGTTATGCTTTGAAGACCGTATCGCTGTACAAAACGATTTCATTTTTTTAGGATGGAGGGAGTACTAGGTGGATAACTAGACAGAACATGCCCACTTACATGTTTACCTATCAACAGCATCAGTCCAGATGGTTAATATTTAAGACTTGCTACAAATCAATCATTGACGTGATGAATTGCATGACGTACAACGTACAGGTTCGCTATAAATCAATCACAAGAAACGAAAGTCTACATCTTGAAACATGATGCACCAGATGAAATAGCACCGAGATCTACAGAAAACTTGAGGTATGATCTAAAGTTCATACAATGTAATTGGTTTCTCTTGCCGTTGACCTTATCATACATGAAATAAACACCAAAATGTCCATTCAAGGTCAAGACAATTGGTTCGAGCACGACCGTGCTAACATGTCATCACAAGTTTTGTCCCTTTTCTTGGCCGCCAATCAGTGATCAAAAGGATGTTTAGCTCCCGGCAGCAGTAGGAATGGCGGTTGGTTTCGAATCCTCGGCCTTCTCATGCTCCTTGTTTAGCATCTGGAATCACAGCAATTAACAGACAAGATTTCATGCCCACAGCAAAATTGAGTAATTCCATTACAAGTGATCAATGTCACAAATATGTCAATCTATCTACAAGGAATGCATACAGGGACTGAAACAGCATCAGAAGCAGATAGAAACAACCAACCTTATTGTTGATCAAATTGTGAAGCGCAATGACGCTCCGGATCAGAGAAGACAGGTATATCACCAACATCATGTCGTTTGTTTTCACTGCACAAAAGAAAGGGGACATTAGGCTGCTGCCATAAGGATTCCGAGAATATGAAAAGATCAGGTCAGTTATGTTAAATCAGAAGAAAGATGCAAGATTACCTGCGAAGGCTTTAATTAGCTCATTTACGTTCAGATTTGGAAGGAGATTAAAGACATCCTGCAAAAAGAACACATAATGAATATAATCTACAATCTCTTCTGAAGCAGAATTTCATGACAGAATTAAAAATCAATGCTGTACATAATGAAAAAACTTAAAACATAACTACCTGTAAAAAAATAACTGTTCTAAAGGGATCAATTTGTACCAAAATACAAAGAAAAAGTTGATATCAACCAAAAATATATTGAACCTTTACTCATCTTATGTGTTCAATTCCGATAGCAAATTGCAATACTACCGAGACTAAGAAAGCTAGTATATTTCAGCATTTACTGTTTAGTTCATTCAATTCCAATGAAAGTAATACAAGACGAATTGCAAGAGGGATACTAACCTGCAAATGGTACAAAATTTCATGATTCAGTGGGAGCTTCCCGTCAATTACAAGATCCAAATAGCTTCGGATCTCCCTAAGCCTTGCATCGAGTCCATTCAAGGCTGCAAGCTTGCTAGTGACCTTAATTGACAAAGGAAAGGGATATTTAGGGTGCGCCTTGAATAGAACAATACACAATCAGAAAATCCATTCATGACATATTACCTCTGTAGCAAGTGTGCTTATTGTTGTGTCCTTTACATCCCTTAGAAGGTGCTCAACTCCTGAAGATAGTACAAGGCATATCAGTTAACAAACCGTCACAGCGCAAATTCTATCAATATTTCTTGGTAACTATTTTTGTTCCTCAAAATGAAACTAGCCTATTGGAGGAGTCTAAGTGATGACATTGAGAATAGTGTCTGAATAATAAATTGAACATAATTATTTTGTTGCTCAAAATGATTAAGGTGCCCAAATACTGATGATAGCACAAAACATGACTCAACCATCATAGTGAGAACTCTAATATTCATACATAATTATTTTGTTGCTCAAAATGAAGGCAACAATTGGTGGACCCCTAATGATAACATTTGAAAATACCATCGGGATAATAAAATCTACATAACTTTTTGTTGATGTAAATGCAGTATCAGATCAACAAGTCTTACCAATTTCCTCAACTTCATGAGCAGCAATTTCTGAAGGAACATGGACAAATACCTTCTGACTTTTCTGAGTAGCATTCTGTAAAGGACAAAAAAAAAATTAAACACTGAGCAAGCAAGTGAAACATTCCAGCATCTCAGCCCCGAGATATACCTCTTTGACCTCCTCCACAGCATAGTATGCTTTGGTGGGTATCCCCAGCTCCTTGGGTTGAACATCAATAATCACCAGCACAGGATTAGGAACATAACTGCAAATTGGAGAGCAAGAATTCAAATAAACAGCTGTGAGAAGCGCCACAGGCAATACAGGATGAGCACCCAGTGACCAAGCTAGCAGAATTAACATTATATAGAAAATATAATTCTTTGATCAACATATCCAACATCCCTAGAGAAGGACAAAGAAAATGAAATGTAGAGGAAAAAAGACATCTAAGTTCCCAAACCATCAGAAAGTATTGATGGCTCTTGCTCATGATTTAGGTTGACCCAACAAGATTATTCTTTTACAGAAGCATGTGGAGAAGAAATAAAGATGAAGAAATTGACTCTGGTGGAAATACTAACACTTGACTGTTCTCTCCATACATTTTCTTTTCCCAGCAATATACATTACAAGTGCTAGGACGGTAAACATAGAATTTTAAAGCAAAATTCATGAGAAAATGTATTGGCTATGCAGTTCTGGATCAAGAATCTCTAGTGCGAGCAAATGTTTTGAGCACAGAGAAAAACAGAAATACGTCTGCAACCATGTATCACTAACAGTAGGTGAAACATAGTCAAATAGCTTGTGGAAGGTAATCTACATATGACAACACTTAAAAAAATCATCCTAAGTTGAGTGGAAAGTTACACACTCGTCTATAACTTAGGACAGTACCTACAAAATTGTAACACGAGTTCAGAAGAACAATCATAAGAGGACATAACTTCACATGCAGATTCACAATACCTGTTGAATAACGCATGAACATCCAAGTCGTTCTCCCTTAGTTTTGGGCCAGTGCTGTACCAGCCAACAACATGCTCCTTGGCTGTACCACAAACAATTCATGCTCATAAGGGCAACAGAATCGATAGCACCAAGCGGGCCCAACAAGTTTTGAGAATTTCGATACAGCATACCATTAATCCTCTTGAACATGGAGAACATGGACTCATGGTAATTGTGGTCTAGGAACCAGATCCTAGGATCCTTGTCATCCTCCTCAAACGGCACTACAAAAAAAATCAAGTAGCGGATTCAGCAAGTAACCCCCGTCCCCCGGGACAACATCACAGATCTAATCAGTCACGCATGAGCAGCATGGGCAATCCACGTCAATAGATCTAACTGCATCTACACCAGCAGCCGATTCAGCGAAACCCTAAACAGCACAACAGCCCCCTCCGTGACCGGAAGCGTGCACCCTGAGCGGCGCAAACCCTAGCGACGGACAGAGAAACAGGAGGCGGGGGTTGTTGGGAGGTTTACCGGCGTAGGAGTTGGTGACGTCGACGGAGCCGCGGGATGAGGTGCCGAGGAGGACGCCGACGACGCGCTTGCGGGTGTCGCGGGCGACGCGGTTATAGTGGTCGACGATGCTGAGCAGTACCAGGGGGTGCACCACCACCCGCTCCAGCGTCCGCCCCGACAGCTGCGCCGCCTTCACCACGTCCATCTCGCCGGAACCCTAGCGGCGACCACGGATCTGCGGCGCGCGGTCTCGCTCCTCCTCGGAGCCGGGTGGTGTGATTGGGGAGGGGGGGTGCGTGTCGTTGCTGCTGCTGCGGGCTGCGGCGGCCGCCTCTGTGTGCGCTTGTGCTTTGCTTCCCCTGTTCCTTTTTCTTTTTCTTTCTTGCGGGAGCGGAAGGTCGGGATCGCTTTTGAATAACGACTTGGGGCGAGGGGTGGAGGCGTAAAAGGACTCGGCCTTCTGCTGTGACCGCGGCCCGATTAAAAACGGGCGGCCGAGACCGTCTGGGCGGATCCGTATTGGGCCGGCCCATCAGAGCACGATCACCCTCCCCAACTGTTTCTCTGTCCTGCCCCGTTCCTTTCCGCATCCGCATCGGCGTGTCTCCGTCCTACCCGGCGGCGGCGCTCCCCTTCCCGGCGGTGCCGGTACAGCAGGCGAGGAATCCGAGCAGTTGATCTCCTACTCGTCCGTGTACTTGTAGATAGAGTCAGGTATTTCTTCCTTCCTCACTCTCGCCCCGCTGGCCTGCTCTTTGTGCCCAGCCCTAGCCTCAGTCGAATTGATCCCCGCATTGGTCAAATTGTTGTCTTCTGGTATCTTGGTTGGAGAAGAGTAGTGATGTATTTGGGTGTTATATTATGTTCCGAAACTTAGGAAAGTGATTCTGAT
The DNA here is from genome assembly GCF_019320115.1 of Miscanthus floridulus. Lineage (NCBI taxonomy): Eukaryota > Viridiplantae > Streptophyta > Magnoliopsida > Poales > Poaceae > Miscanthus > Miscanthus floridulus. Next base: position 93,936,706 of record NC_089590.1, on the reverse strand, counting down.
CTCATTTCTTTGTTCATAAAGATTCTGATCTCATTTCCTTTGTTCAAATTGTTGTATGGTGGTAGGTAAGGACTGTGAAGTGAGTTGATTGGAATGTTTGTGTTTCTACACCGTGACTAGTTGAGATATACATGTCTTGCAAAGAAATTTTGGTCCCATGTGTGTTCTATATTTCTCGGGTAACTAATCACTGGTCATGTTTTAGATCGGGAAGTTACCTTTGCTTTTTTTTTACTTGGATAAATGAATTGTAATTGGAGTAAGTGCTCGACTATGCTGTGTTTTGTGATATGTGGTATTATGCTGCAGCTGAAATTAGAAATTTGAGTAGCATTAGCATGTGGATTTCTCCATACTTACTTTTAGTCATCATTATGTAAATTTTAAAATGGAGGCAATTTTGCAAAAAAAAAAATGTTTCCCCGTCATTTCACTTTGAGTCATATATCATAAAATTTCATTTGATTCACTGGGTTTAAGTAAACTAAAACCAAACATAGGAATTGTACAACTGCGCGTCTGAGTGGTTGTCATTTGACTTGACAGCTCAATCTCTATACTGATATCTGGTTTTGCGTTGCATATTGCAGGATGGCAATGGCCACATCATCATCGTACCCTCCACCTCCTCCATTTTACCGACTGTACAAAAATTTTGAGCAGGATCCCTCATCCGCACCAGAACCTCCACCGCCAATTGATGGACCATTCAAAGCCTTGGGTGTTGATTACACAGTATGTTTTATCATACTGCCTGTGCTAATCTGCTATTGATTACGTTAAACTGATTCTGGTTCACCTCTTTGGTATCCAGGGAGATGTTCTGATTCCAAGCTTGGAGAGTCATAATGTCCGTCAGCTTTATCCAAAGGGCCCCAATATTGGTACGTTGGTTCTTGAGAAATAGATATGTTTGTCTATATGTGCATACATAACTCAATTCTTTGTGATTGTTAAAGTTAAAACTTTTTATTAGTAGACACTAGCTGAAAGTTTTATATACGAAATAAGTTGTTGTACATTTACTTTTGAGGACTTGATGAGTTGTCTTTGATTTAATGAGCTGACTGTTTGGAAAATTTGTTAAATTTTAGACTTCAAGAAGGAGCTAAGGACCCTCAACAGAGAGCTTCAATTGCATATTTTGGAGCTGGCAGATATTTTAGTTGAGAGACCATCTCAATATGCTCGTAGGGTAGAAGATATTACACTCATATTCAAGAACTTACATCATCTTCTCAATTCCCTACGACCTCATCAGGTTTGAACCTCAGATTTTGTTCCATGTGGTGTATTTTTCTGCTATTCTTCAAAAATGTACTTACATTCTTTAATATCTTTTATTAGGCAAGAGCCACATTGATTCACATGCTTGAGAGCCAAATTCAGCACCGCAAGGAAGCAATTGAAGATATAAAGCAGTGAGTGACTAGTCTTTATTCAGCTTGGCTGCATAAGTTTGGGATTTCCATCTAATGTAGTTTATAAAAAAAAGGGTAGACCTCTGAACTAAAAAGGTATTCATCAGTATTAAGTCAATCCCACACAACACTCCAGTATATGCTGAAGCTGTTATATATGTTTCATCAATATTTATATATTCTTATCAAGAGTTGGGAAAATGGGTTGTGTGTCTGGATATGCTTCCTTATTGTACACAACTGTTGCAAAATTCTTTTATTTTTACCACTGCGTTACAGCTTTGGAATAGTATAGATGACGTGGACTATAGTCATCCTTCACAGTTTATGATATCATCAAAAGGACCATTTAACTACTGCTTGCTGCCCTGATTCACAACATATAGTGTAGATCAAGAGATGGTTAGCTGATATTTTTGATAAAAAAAGGTTGTAGAATACATGCTATTCTATGAAGTCGACCTCTGCTACCATGCATACAAATTTTGTACAGTATCCTGTATGCTTGCTTTATTCTCGCGATTTGTCTTTAGAAACACGGTAACTAGTCGCTTGCTTGCACGTCGGTTTTATTGTAAATTGTGACTGCATAAATGTTTGTCTTCTAATGCCCCTGAGGATTTTCTTACTTCAGGAGGAGAGAGGAAGCGCAAAAGCTGCTTGGGGAATCACTGCTTATCTTGGATGGAAGTCAAAACTAACTAGGCTGACGCCAAGTTAGCTGGTTCGAGACCGAATCTTCTATGAGTTAAGAGCGTGCTAGTAGAGACAACGTAGACATGGTGTTGAGATATGTCTGGATTGTTGTGGTATCATCTGTTGTGGCTTGTGGTATTTCCAGCTTTGATAACTGAATTTCTTACTTCCATGGTCGATGTTAGCAAACTCCGGCTACTTAATGCTCAACTGTGATTTTCACGTAAATGCTTCGTACCTTTTCTCAGCTGCATGTTGGATTACATTGTTGTGGAAGTGTAGATTGCAAGATTGATGATGCCTCGTGGTTAGCTTAATTGAAAGGTTGTTATATGCTATTTAACAAAAGGAAGATTTTTCGTCTTAGTTTTGTTATTAGATAGAATTTGTCGATCAATCAATATACTTTTTAAAGTTTGAATTTCTAAAGTCCCCAAATAAATTACCTTATGAAAATATATTCTATGGTAAATCTAATGATATAAATTTGATACCATAAATCTTAACATTTTTTTCTAGAAATTCGGTCAAAGTTAAAAAAGTTTTAAATCTATTTATTCAGGGAAAGAAGTAGTATATAAGTGTCGATTCTTGTGATGTCTGGGAATTGGAATGCGTGAAACAAGTCGTTCCTCTCGCACGTTTGCAGCTGGGCCGGTTCCCAAGGTCGCTACCAGCAGGCAAGCCCAAATCGTGTACAATACAGGCCCACCTGAGCAAAACCAAACGGATCCAGCTCAGGAGTCAGGACACAGGACGAAAGGAGAAAAATCCAGGAGATTTAACTTTTTACCATTATAACAATCGGCACCTCTTGAGATCTCATTTTAATGGATGGCAATACGAATTTGGCACGTAACGAAGAGAAGATATACATAATTGCCACTTTTACACTCGTGGCACACCAGCGCGTCAGTCCAGGTGGGATCCGAGGCAGCATGGGGTGGCAAATGCCCGCGGCTGCCCCTGCCCTCTGCGGGGCGAGCTCCCCATGGCCACCGATGCCGAGCTCGCCATGGCAGCTAGGGCCGAGCTCACCAGGGCAGTCTGCGTCGCTCCCCATGGCCGTCAGGGCCGAGCTCGCCCGCGATAGTGCTGCGCTCGCAATGGCCGCCAGGACCGAGCTCGCCCGCGACAGTGCCGGGGACGAGCTCGTCGGGGTAGCCTACGTCGGGGGCCGAGCTCGCCATGACCGGGGTCGAGCTCGCCCGCGGCCGTGCTACCTCGCCATGGCCGCTAGGACCGAGCTCGCTCGCGCCTTGGACATTGGGGCTGGCCTCGCTGGGGCAGTCTGTGCCGGGGACGAGCTAGCCGGGGCAGCCTGCGTCGGGGGACGAGCTCGCCATGACCGGGGCCGAGCTCCCCATGGCCACCGGCGTCGAGCTCACCATGGGCACCGGGGCCGTCTGCGTCTGCGCTGATCTCGCCATGGCCGCCGGGGCCGAGCTCGCCCGCGACCGTGCTGCGCTTGCCATGGCCGCCGGGGCCGAGCTCGCCCGCGGCCGTGCTGCGCTCGCCATGGCCGCCAGGTCCGAGCTCGCCCCTGCCCCATGGCTGGAGCTCGAGTAGAGGCCGTGCTCGCCTCTGCCAAGGCCTTGGGTGTGCGTACAGCACGAGTAGAGCTCGCCCTCGCCGTCGGTGCCGAGCACGTCCGCGTCGGCAAGCTCCCGTCCGGGTCCCGAGCGGCCACTATGTCCACCATTGTCTTCTTCTTCTTTTTTTTGAGAATGCAGGGGATTTTAAGGAAGAAGACGAAAGAGAGGGCAGGGGCAGTCGCGGTCATTTGCCACTCCCATGCTG